>NC_081564.1:30836085-31003786 GCF_022355385.1 Mustela nigripes | reverse complement strand
AAAGAGAACACATTATTCTGAGAATGCAGACTAAACCAGAAACACCCCCAAAAATGTGCATCAACAGCAAAAATTAATTTGATTTGTTTTCACACTATCACATGTGAGAAAAAGCATTTTAAAAGTGAGGGGCCACATGATTTTAAAGAGAACACATTATTCTGAGAATGCAGACTAAACCAGAAACACCCCCAAAAATGTGCATCAACAGCAAAAATTAATTTGATTTGTTTTCACACTATCACATGTGAGAAAAAGCATTTTAAAAGTGAGGGGCCACATGATTTTATAAAGTAAGCATCAATAAATTACTCAAGTCACTTTTTTTTCTATTTATAGATGTTTAGTTTAATAAATGTATTCCTAAATAATTAATTTTGATTGAAAACCCTATGTATTTTTTATAATTTTTTAATCCTTCTTTATTTTTTTAAATTTCTTTTCAGCGTAACAGAATTCATTGTTTATGCACCACACCCAGTGCTCCATGCAATACGTGCCCTCCTTAATACTCACCACCTGGCCCCCCCAACCTCCCACGCCCCGCCCCTTGAAAACCCTCAGATTATTTTTCAGAGTCCATAGTCTCTCATGATTCACCTCCCCTTCCAATTTACCCCAACTCCCTTCTCCTCTCCATCTCCCCTTGTCCTCCATGCTATTTGTTATGCTCAACAAATAAGTGAAGCCATATGATCACTGACTCTCTCTGCTTGACTTATTTCACTCAGCATAATCTCTTCCAGTCCTGTCCATGTTGATACAAAAGTTGGGTATTCATCCTTTCTGGTGGAGGCATAATACTCCATAGTGTATATGAACCACATCTTCCTCATCCGTATCTAGTAACGAGATTGAAGCAGTGATCAAAAACCTCCCAAAAAACAAGAGCTCAAGTCACTTCTTGACAAATGCTCCTACTATGGATTTCCTGGCCTCTTGTATGCCACCAGCCCCAGAACAGGTAACTTTCGTTTGTCTTTTCACCCACTGGGCCTTCTAAGATGCAGAGAGTAAGGAACACAGACCTCCTCTTACTGGGTCACACTGCATGTGCAAAGAACATGTGGAACACAACCCATGTTGGTATTGCCACTTTGGAAAATGCAATCTGCCACAAACACACAATAGAAACACATACACATACACGCTATAATTGTTGCTACTGATTTTTTAATGCTTCTCTCTCATCCAGCAATCTTACTGAGCACTCTAATATTCTGTAGTGGCTGTGGATTTCTCAGTATTACCAAACAGTTGTAATTCTGTCTCTTCCCTGTATTTTTTTAAATTTCTTATTTCTTTTTCTTATCTAATCCCATTGGCTAAAATTGATTATTCAATGTCATATAGATATATTTTTCCCCCTGATTTTGAAACAACTGCTACTAAGGTTTAACCATTAGGCATAATATTTGCTTTGTGTTTCTGATCAATAGATACCCTTTTCAAGTTAAGATACTTCTCTTTAATTTCTAGTTGGCTAAACATTTTTTATCATGGGTGGGTGTTGAACTGTATTCAGTGTTTTCCCTGCATTTATGGAAGTGATCATATAGCTGTTCTCCTTTACTCAGGTAGGTGTTGAATTACAATTTACACATTTTCACTTAGTAATATGCCTTTAAAGTTCCTCCATGTCCTTTCATGGCTTGATAGCTCATTTCTTTTTAGTGCTGAATAATATCCCATTGTCTAGAAGTACCACCACTGTTTTATTTAAGATGTACACATCTATGTTTTTAAGTTAAACTGACCCCTAATTTTCTATTTTCATATGACTTAATTCAGTTCCAGTATCAAAGTTATACAGCCTCATATATTAATTTGGACAGAAATATTACCTTTCAGTTTCAAAAACTTTTCCAAGAAAGCATATAACAAATGTAATTTGCTGAAAAGATGTAAAAGTGTCAACTATTCCAACACGTTAATTATATTAAGCTTTTATATGTTAAGTAATAAGTTTTACATGTAAAATTAAATACATTCAGGTCTAGGCTTATATTTATTTGATAACTTCATACACTTTATAGAGTTGAAACACTACAAAGTAATTTTTTAAAAAGATTTTATTTATTCATTTGAGAGAGATACAGAGACAAAGAGAGCAAAAGCAAGGGAAGCATAGAGGGAGAGGGAGAATCAGACTCCTTGCTGAGCTGGGAGCCTGACATGGAGCTTGATCCCAAAATCTGGAGATCATGACCTAAGCCAAAGGCAGTCATCAAACCTTCTCAGCCACCCAAGCGCCCCTACAAAGTAATTTTATATTGCAAATTAGTAACTGACATAAAAGAAAAATATTAATTTAAAATAATACTAAAACTGAGTGGCTCAGTTGGTTAAGTGCCTGCCTTTGGCCCAGGTCACAATCACAAAGTACTGGGACTGAGCCCTACATTAGGTTCCCTGCTCAGCAGGGAGCCTGCTTCGCCCTCTACCCCCTACCCCCAACTTGTGTTCTCTCTTGCTGGTGCGTGCGCTCTCTTAATAAATAAAAATATTTTTTTTTTAAAATTAAAAATTACAAAATAAAAACATACTATAACAGCTGTCTGTTAATAGCTTTTCTGTATCAAATGTAGAGAAAACAAACTGGCAAGAATAAAAAATTCTGGTAATACGAGGCAGATGATAGTATTCTCATACATTATTGCTGAATGTAAACAGATACAATGTTTGGGAATGATCATAAGATCATACATTTGACCCACCGATTTTTTTTTTTAAGATTTTATTTATTTATCGGGGGGGGGGGAGAGCGAGCACAGGCAGACAGAGTGGCAGGCAGAGGCAGAGGGAGAAGCAGACTCCCCGCTGAGCAAGGAGCCCGATGTGGGACTCGATCCCAGGACGCTGGGATCATGACCTGAGCCGAAGGCAGCTGCTTAACCAACTGAGCCACCCAGGCGTCCCAGACCCACCAATTTTATCCTCAAGGAATTTATATCACATAGCCACCCACCTGTGTGCAAAGATTTATGGACAAGGATGTTCACTGTACATAAGAGTGAAAAATTAGCAAAAATGTTAAATGATCTTCAGGAGTGAACTGGTGAGATAAATTATAAGGCACCAATGCCTTATAATTTATAACGGAAAAGGAAACAAGGAAAAAGGACAAGTGCTACATATAGTGATATGAAAAAATTTCAAGGAAACAATGAAATGAACAATTTCACTGCATAGTGAAAAAAGTACAAAACAATACTGCACTCATGGTGGGGAGGGAACAATCCACTCAAACATAAATATGCCTAGAATACAGTGAATAATTCTAAGAGGATGAGAAATTAGTAAATTTTGGGGAGAGGCTGAACATCTAGGGAAGAGTACGGATTTATGCAATAAAAATTTATTTTCACTGTGAAATATTTCAAGTAGAAATATATATATATATTATCACATCCATTTTACCATCAGTGAGATTAAACACTTATTGCCACTTTTGACTATCTGCTTCAAATCTTTATTTTTAAAAATTTATTTATTTTAGAGAGAGAGAGGGAGAATGTGTGTTTGCACACACAAGTGAGAAGGGGGAGTGGGAGAGAGAGAATCTCAAGCAGACTCCACACTAAGCATGGAGCCGCCTTCATGGGGCTCAATCCCATGGCCCTGAGATCACGACCTGAGCAGAAATCAAGAGTCAGATAACTAACTGACTAAGCCACCCAGGTACCCCAAACCCAACACATTTCTTAAGTTTATTCTTAAGCATTTAAAAAAAAATTATTTTTAACTGATCTCAATAGGACTACACTTTTTTTCTCCCTTAATCAGTAAGGATGGATTTCATAGTATTACATTCCCTCATACTGACCATCTTTACAGTCCCAAAATAAATTTGGGAATGGTGTTCTAACTGTATCTCTAGATAATACCTCATAATATCATTAGAATTTTAGGATTATAATCATAAGTAAAATTAAACTGCCTATTTGGAAGGGGAAGGGAAGATGCTTACTCATCTATTTTTATCTTTCCTTTGTATTCAATCTGACCCTCTAAAGCTTTATTTTACTTTGTTTTTTTAGCTTGAATGAAATGCTTGCTTAGCCCACTAATATCCTTCTTTCCTTCTTGCTTTAGAGACTTTTCAAATCCTATTAAGCTTAGAAGAGTGTCATCTCATTATTTTCTAGAGTCTTTAATGGCATATTGATTTCTTCTTTTACCCAAAAATGATTCGCAACGGCTGTTGTTTTCTATATGTTATGCTTCTTTATTTCCTATTTCCCGTTGTTTTCTGTATTAATCAAGTTTTCTTTGTTCCTCTTTCCCTCTAGTAATTTAGAAGTAAAAGTACCACTCCTATTCTACTGGGAATCAGTCTTAAAATTTTGTAAAAGCCATGTTTGAACTTGTATTTTTCTACTAATGTGAAAGCATCTATCAATAAATCCCTACTGGTAGGAGTGCCTGGGTGATTCAGTCGGTTAAGTGTCTGCATTCAGCTCGGATCATGATCTCAGGGTCCTGGGATGAAGCCCCAAGAGCAGGGAGCCTGCTTCTCCCTCTCCCAAATAAATAAATAAAATCTTTAAAAAAAAATCCCTACTGATAAAAATCTACAGTACAATTATCATATTTCACTTCCTTCTTCCTACAGCCCAATCCCCCATATTTTCTTGAAATAATCTAGAACTTCGGATCCATATTTTTTACACTTTCAATTATTTCAAAATTAATTTCTTACCACTTGCAGTAAGGTTTACAACAGTATTTACAATTACTTAACGTTAACTCTAGAGTTTACCTGGCTTCACTGCCCAAATCTGCGTTCTATACCTATTTCATTTCTCTCAGCTCTTGGGTGAAATTTCTCCATTATCTTCTGGCATACACTGTCAGAGTGCATAAGTCTGATGCAAAACTGACAGGTTCTTCTCTCCACATAACTTGTTTTTCTACGTTACAGGGTTTTGTCTTCTATCCTGTTACTTGGAAAATTCATTAAGACACACCTAGGTTTTTATGCTTTTTTAATATATTCTTTTTTTTTTAAAGGTTTTATTTGTTTATTTGACAGACAGAGATCACAAGTAGGCAGAGAGGCAGGCAGAGAGAGAGAGAGGGAAGCAGGCTCCCTGCTGAGCAGAGAGCCCAATGCGGGACTCGATCCCAGGACCCTGAGATCATGACCTGAGCCGAAGGCAGCGGCTTAACCCACTGAGCCACCCAGGCGCCCGCTTTTTTAATATATTCTTGATGAAGACTTTGTGGTCCCCTTTAATCTTGAAATTCAAGGCTTTCTTCAGCTCAGAAACACTCTTCCATTTATGTCTTTGGTCCCCCTCCGGGTCCTCTGTTCTCTTTCAGAACCACCTAACACAGAGATTTGAGACTTTTATGTGTTCTCATAATTTTCTCTTTAAATATCTCTTTCCTGAATTCAGATTTTTCTCATGCTAACTTGGTATTCTGCATTATTTTGCTAGTGAACCTTAAGTTTTTTTCAACAATTATGTTTTATAAGTTTAAGAACTCCTTCCTGTTCTCGGTTTATTTTTATAACTTGCTCTAGTTTTGGGAATCTGAATTCCAGTTTCCCCTATTTCATATACTATTCCACATGCTCTAAATGATCCAACTAGTCTCACTTTCATCAGGTATTGAACTTTCCATATGTTTAACATTTGTTTGCTCATCTTCACAGAGAGTGCAGGCATCAACTTTCACCCAAGCTTTTGTAGATGCTCACACTGTTTTATATCAAAATCCCCTAATTCTTGGAATTGGAGGAAACTGGTCAAGATACAAACTTCCAGTTATAAGTAAAATAAGTATTGCAGAGGAAATGTACAACAGGATGACTAGAGCTTAACACTACTATGTGATGCAGAGGAAAGTTACTGAGATTAAATCCTAAAAGTTCTCCTCACAAGGAGAAAACTGTTTTCCTTCCTGTCTTTTCCTTGTATTTTATTTATATGAGAAGATGGATGTTAGCAGAACCTATGTGGTAATCATTTTACAATACATATAAATCAAACCACCATGCTGTACACGCCTTAAATGTAAACAGTGATGTATATATGTATATCAGTCATTTCCCAAGAAAACTGAAAAAACAAAACAAAAAACCCTCTAAGTCTCAAGTATATGGATAAGACCCTTCTCTGGTGACAAATAATAATGTAGATTTTTCCTCTTATCACTGCATTTTGGTCATTTCGATAATAAGTAAGAACAACAAAAAAGCCTCTATTGCATGGGATTAAGAACCTGAAAATTTATATCCATTTCTCATGATCGATCTATCACTGTTCTTGTTGTTGATGTTTACGGCTATTTGTACCGCTCTATCTAACAATTTTCTCTTTTTTTATACTCAGACCTCAGAATTTTCCTTAAGACTATCGTAAGTGCCATAAGAAAAGTATGTTCACATTTAAAATAAACACAGAGGGATGCCTGTGTGGCTCAGCTATTAAGCATCTACCTTTGGCTCAAGTCATGATCCCAGGGATCTGGAATGGAGTCCCCATGGCATGGGACTCCCTGCTCAGCAGGGAGCCTGCTTCTTCCCCTCCCCCCTCCCTCCTCCCCCTGCCTGGGCACTCTGTCAAATAAATAAATAAAACCTCAAATAAACACACACACACACAGATGCATACAAAATAAACATGGAAAGTAGATTTACTTTCACCTCGGGGAGTAAAGAGCACAGTGCACGAATAGACCCAAAAGATGACCAGGAGGGGTGCCAGCCGGCTTAGCTGGTGAAGCATGCAACTCTTGATCTCTGGGTTGTTAAGTTCGTGTCCCACACTGGGCGCAGAAACTTAAAATGAAGACTTACCAAAAAACAAAAACAAAAACAAAAACTAGGAGTATGCCACATAAACAAGTAGAGAATGACAGGTCTAAGTAGACAAAACAGCTTGTGCCAAGTCATTAAGATGCAAAAGTACATAAAAATAAACAAATGAAAAAAAAATAAACAAAAGAAAGAATGAATAACTGATGTCTTGCAAGAAGTATAAGCACCACAGAACTTGTGGTGCACAAGAGAGGAAAATGCAAGAAATGAGGATGAACAAGCATAGAGATGAGATTATACAGTCATTTGTTCATGTTTCATTCACCCAATATACATAAAGGAATTCTGCAAATTATAAGGATGGTACTCTAAATGGCAGGAAGAGGAAGGAAAAAGGGATGGGATATTCAGGAAACAGTATGATAAAAGCAGGCAATTATTTAGGAAAAAAAAAAAACTGGTCAGGAACAAGACAATGATTCCCAATTTCACCACTTCTTTTTTTTTTTTTCCCCAGGATTTTATTAATTTATTTTAAAATTTTTATTTTTAAGTAATCTCCACACCTAACCTGGGGTTAGGTGAGTTTGAGTTTGAAACTCACAACCTCAAGAACAAAAATCACACACTCTACCAAATGAGCCAGTCAGGTATCCCACACTTTCACTACTTCTATTCAACAGAGTACTGAAATTTTAGCCAGAGTAACTGTGCTATAATAAATAAATAGGCATTCAAATTGGAATGGAAGTTGTAAAACTATCTTTATTCACAAATGACATGACCTTATATGTAGAAAATCCTAAAGAACCCACCCACCCACACAAAAAAAACAAACCTGTTAATAAATTCAGCAAAGCAGCAGAACACAAAATCAACATACAAAAGTCAGTATTTCTATACACTAGCAATGAAGCCAAAGAAGGAAATTAAGAAAACAATCCCATTTACAACAGAATCAAAAAGAAGTGTTCTGAATAAACTTAACCAAAAAAGTGAAAGATTTGTACACTGGAAACTACAAAACACAGATGAAATTAAGGATAACCTAAATAAATACAAAGAAATCCTGTATTCATGAATTGGAAGATTTAAATACTAAGAATACAAAACTACCTAAAGTGATACACTCATTCAGTGTCATCTCTATGAAAATTTCAGTGACAAATATGCAGAAATGGAAAATCTCATCCCAATATTTACATGGAATTTCACAGGACCCTGAATAGTCGAAATAATCTTGAAAAAGAGTAACAAAGTTGGAGGACTCACACTTCCTGATTACAAAACTTACTGCAAAGCTATAGTTAAATGTTACCAGTGTGGTATGGCATAAAAACAGTCACAGAGATCAATGGAATAGAATACAAAGTTCAAAAATAAACTCTCAGATCTACAGTCATTTGATTTTCAACAAGCAAGCAAATTCAATGTGGAAAGTCTTTCAACAAGTGATGCAGGGAAAACTGGATATCCACATGCAAAAAAAATGAAGCTGACTTTCACCATACAAAAATTCACTAAAATGGATCAAAGACCAAATGTAAGAGCTAAAACAATAAAACTCTTGGAAGAGAGCATAGGCACTGAAAGTCATCATCTTAGATTTGGTAATGGTTTCTTAAATTATGACACCAAAAGCACAGGTGACAAAAAAAATAAAATAAAATACACTGGGCTTCAACAAAATTAAAATCTCTGTTCATCAAATGACAATACACAATTAAAAGGAAACACACAGCTTCGGAAAAAATATTTGCCTATCATGTATCTGACAAGAGATTAATAACCACAACATACAAAGAATTCCTACAATTCAACAACAAAAGGAAAAACAATGTAAAAATACACAGACATCTATTAGAATGGCCAAAATCTGGAACACTGAGAACACCAAAAGTTGACAAGGATATAAAGCATAATAACTCTCATTCATTGTTGGTGAGAATACAAAATGGTACAGCCACTTTGGAAAACACTTTGGTGGTTTCTCACAAAACAAAACATACTCTTACCATATGATCCAGTAATTGCACTCCTTGCTATTTACCTAAAGAAGATGAAAACTTATGCTCACAGAAAAACCGGACATAGCAGCTTTGCGCACAACTGTCTAAACTTGGAAGCAACCAAGATGTCCTTCAGTAGATGAATGGAAAAACAGTGTTACATCCAGACAATGGAGTATTACTCAGTGTTCAAAAGAAATGAATTATCATGCCATGAAGACATGTAGGAACCTTAAATGCATATTACTAAGTGAAAGAAGCCAATTTGAAAAGGCTACTTACTATATGATTCCAACTATATGACGTTTTTGGAAAAGGCGAAACTATGAAGACAGTAAAAAGATCAATAATGGTTACTGGGGTTGGGGAAGGGGGTAGGGATGAATAGGGAGAACACCGGATTTTTATATATGATGCCATAATGATGGACACATGGATACATTTGCCCAAAGCCTCAGAATGTATGCCACCAAAAATGAACCCCAAGGGGCATCTGGGTGGCTCAGTGGGTTAAAGCCTCTGCCTTCGGCTCAGGGCATGATCCTGGGGTCCTGGGATTGAGCCCCACATGGGACTCTGTGAAGCGGGGAGGCTGCATCCCTTCCTCTCTCTGCCTGCCTCTCTGCCTTACTTGTGATCTCTCTCTGTCAAATAAATAAAATCTTTACAAACAAACAAAAAAGAACCCCAATGTAAACTAGGGATTTTGGATATTTATATCAATGTAGGCTCATCAATTATAACAAGCATACCATTCTGGTGGGGGATTTTGATAATGTGGAAGGCCACATATGTGGGGGCAGGAGGTACATGAGAAATTTCTGCAGCTCCCCCTCAATTTTGCTGTGAACCTAAAACTACTCTAAAAAAAAAAAAAAATGAAGTCTTGGGTGTCTGGGTGGCTAAGCTGGTTAAGCATCTGCCTTTGGCTCAAGTCATGATCTTAGGGTCCCAAGATCAAGTCCCATATTGGGCTCTCTGCTTAGCAGGGAGTCTGCTTCTCCTCCTACTCTCCCTCTGTGCTCTCCATCTCTCTCAAATAAATAAATAAATTTTTTTTTTAAAAAAGGGTTTAAAAAAAAGTTGTCTTAGGAAAAAAACAGGCGAAGGAACTGAACAGACATTTCTCCTAAGATACACAGTTAGTCAATAAATACAGGAAAAAGATACTTGACATCCTTAGTCATTACAGAAATGCAAATATAAACCACTTCATACCTACTAGCAAGACTATAATTTTAAAAATGGAAAATAACAAGTGTTTGTGAGAATATAAAGAAATTAGAATCCTCAAACACTGCTAGTGGGAACATAAACCGTTGCAGCCACCAAAGAAACCATTTAGCTAAACACAGAATTACCATATTATCCAGCAACTCCACTTCCAGGTCCAAATCCAAAAGAATTAAAAAACAAGGATTCCAATGCCTATATGCACAGCAATGTTCATAGCAGAATTATTCACAGCAGTCCAACAGTGAACACAACCTAAGTGTCCATTAACAGATGAATGGAGAAACAAAATGTGGTATATACGTACAAAAAAAATTAGTCAGCCATAAAAAGGAATGAAGTTGGTAACAGGCTACAAAAACATTGCTCAACCTTGACAACCTTATGCTAAGTGAAATAAACCAGATACAAAGGGACCAACATATGATTCCACTTGTATGAGGTATCTAGAAGAGACAAATTCACAGATAGAAAGTAGAGCAGAAGTCACCAGGGGAAGGGGGAAATAAGGAGTTATTGCTTAATGGGTACAGAGTTTCTATTTGGGGTGCTGAAAGGGTTTTGGAAACGGTGGTGATGGTTGCACAACATTATAAATGGAATCAATGACATTGAATTGTATACTTACAAATGGCTAAAATGGAATATTTTGTTATATATATTTTATACAAAAAAATAAATTGGATGTCTACCTCATCCCTTTTATCAGAATAAAGTCCTGGTTGAAGAATCATTTAAACATTAAAAAAAAAAAAAAAGAAACCATAAAATTGTAGAAGAAAATTTTTTGTAATCATAGACTAGACAAGGTCTTTCTAATCCATGGTGCAAAAATCTAGAAAAAGCTGATAAATCGGATTTCATAAAAATTTAAATTTTCTACATAAAAAATACCACAAACATGGCCAAAAAGTAATAAATTGAAAAAATATTTGCAATATATGACAAAGACTTAACTTCATTAATGTGTAAAGAACTCCTATGTATTAAAAAGAGAAAGGAAATACAATTGGCTTTTTCAAAAGAGAAGCTGTTCAATGGCACTCATTACAACAAAACTGCAAATTATAACTACAGTAAGACTATTTTTCACCTCTCAGATAAAGATCAGAAAGTTAGATGATGTAACTGGGTAGAGGTCAAAGAGTATAAGGAAACAAGCACTTTCTTACACCAATGATGGAAGTGTACATTGATAAAACTTCTTTGTAAGGTTATTCATTGCAACATTGTTTTTAAATAGCTGACGACTAGAAATAATCTACAAGCCCATAGATCAATGGTTAAATAGTGAATACTATTAAAATGTTAAAATGAGCACAGCTAAATGGAAGGATTTCCAATAACAGATTAAGTGAAAAAAAAAGCAAGGTGTAGAACATTGTGCTAGTATTTGTTTTGTAGGAGTGCGATGGAGGGAGAAAGGGAAGCAGGCAATGATTAAAACATAAATCATGCAGAAGCAGGTCTCACTGTCATGACGGGACTTCAGTTTTCTCAGGAGACCCCAGCATACCAGCCCTTGACTAGGAACAGAGTGGTCACACTCTGGAAGCCAACCCATCTAAAGAATTTCTGGAAGTACGATTAAATAGGTGACCCTCGAACAAAATGGTATTTTTTCTTCCTTATGATTTTTTTTTTCAGATTTTATTTATTTGACAAAGAGAGACACAGTGAGAGAGGGAACACAGCAGGGGGAGAGGAAGAAGCAGGCTTCTCAAGAAGCAGGGAGTCCGATGTGGGGCTCGATCCCAGGACCTTGGGATCATGACCTGAGCCAAAGGCAGACGCTTAACGACTGAACCACCCAGATGCCTCCTTTTCCTTATGATTTTAATAACATTTTCTTTTCCCTAGCTCACTTTGTTATAAAAATACACTATAAAATACACACAACATAAAAAATATCTTAACTATGTCTTTGGTAAGGCTTCCAGTCAACAGTGGGCTAATAATAACTAAGTTTTAGGGAGTTAAAACTTATATGTGGACACCCCTAACCCTGTATTGTTCCAGGGTCAACTAGAAACTGCAAAGAGGAACTGACAGCTTTCAGAGTATAAAACTGTTCAAATACAGTGAAAGAATAAAATAATTCGGTATGAGATTTTCTTCAAAGGAATGAAAGCAGTCTGAAACAGAATTATAAATGCTCAGTGAAATAAACCAAATTAGGGGTGCCTGGGTGGCTCAGTGGGTTAAGCCGCTGCCTTCGGCTCAGGTCATGATCTCGGAGTCCTGGGATCGAGTCCCGCATCGGGCTCTGTGCTCAGCGGAGAGCCTGCTTCCCTCTCTCTCTCTGCCTGCCTCTCCATCTACTTGTGATTTCTCTCTGTCAAAAAAATAAATAAAATCTTTAAAAAAAAAAAAAAAAAGAAAGAAACCAAATTAAATTGACAGAGGAAGAGCATATTAAATCAGACATACTGGTTGCAAAAGGAGTAAGAAGAGTGCATTAAAACAAACATGAAGGGGCACCTGGATGGCTCAATATGCTAAGCTTCTGTCTTCAGTTCAGGTCATGATCCCAGGGTCCTGGGATGGAGCCCTGCATCAGGCTCTCTGCTCAGCAGGGAGCCTGCTTCCTCCTCTCTCTCTCTCTCTCTCTCTCTCTCTCTGCCTCTCTGCCCACTTGTGATCTCTGTCAAATAAATAAAATCTTAAAAAAAAAAACCAAAAAACCATGAAAATACCGCACTGAAAAAGTACCAGAAATTCACAGATAAAGTGTCTAATCAGAAATCAGTTTCTCGACCAGGACTTCTTTCCCAGAGGTCATCAACCCCAACAGTTTGAAATCGCATGCTAAAATTTAGAGGATTTTATGTATGTAGGCATTCGTCTCATTCATAGGTTTCATTTTAAAGGTGTTTAAAGATGTTTTAAGATCTTTAAGGGTTTATTTATTTATTTATTTGACAGGAGACGGGGCGTGGGGATGGGAAGGCAGAAGCACAAGAAGTAGACTCTGCTGAGCAGAGAGCCCCACATACGGCTCAATCCCAGGACCCCAGGATCATGACCTGAGCCTAAGGCAGATGTTAACTGACCAAGCCACCCAGGCACCCCTATGTTTTAAATCTAAAAATTAAGGATTTACCATTAAGCCAAAACAACTGCCTGAACATTACTACTACTATACCATAAACAGAACATTAAATTAGCACTACATTAAATACATTTAAAATAGCATCACATTCATTTTCAACAACTATTTCAGATAGTAGCCAGGCAAGCTAGAACATCATTAATTACAACATCTGCGTATTCAACTCAGAACAACAAAGTCAGAATTTACATTCTTTAAAATTATCCTGCAGAACCCTATTTCCTCCTCAGTTATCAGCTGCTATGTTTTTTAAATTTTACATGCTAGACTGACACAGTACAGCTAAGCATGCTCCCCAGAATAATGTAGAGTATTACAAAAGTTCTAATATGCCAGTTAGTTTAACCAAGCCCCTATGGGGTGCCTGGGTGGCTCAGCTGTTGAGTGGCCAGCTCTTGACTTCGGCTCAGGTCATGATGTCAGATTTGTGGGATCAAGGCCCCACACTTGGTTCTGTGCTCAGCACAGAGTCTGCTTCTTTCCCTCTCCCTCTGCTCCTCTCCAATTGCGCTCTTCATCTCATAAATAAATCAATTTTTTTTGAAATGAAAAAAATAAACAAGCCCCAACAAACAGCCCTCAAGAAACAGTGACTTAGAGCACTAAGTGATCAAGCAGGGAGACAGAACGACAGAACAGGAGACTGCAAGAGTTGTCACAGGTCTCCAACTGGAACAAGGAATTATGTGCATAGTAGCGATCTGGGAGTAGCTTTGAGTTCTTGGAGATTCCAGTTAAAATCAAGAAATTGAGGGGTGCCTGTGTGGCTCAGTTGGTTGAGCATCTGAATTTTGACCAGTTCATGATCTCAAGATTGTAAGATAGAGCCCCATCATCAGGCTCCACACTGCCTGTAGAGCCTGCTTAAGATGCTCTCTCCTACAAATAACAAACAAACAAACAAAAACAAGAAATTGGAAAAGGCAAGCTAGAAAGCCTAGGACAAAGGTGACTGGATTTCCACAATTACAGACAGGTATCAGTAACTATAGAACATACATCAGAGCCAAAACAGTTATAATTTCTAGTTATATATTCTCTACAGGGTCACCGTTCCCAAGGCTGCTTTCCCTTAAAGCAGCGGCCCTTACCTATGAAGGAGTCACAGAGATCCATAGCAGAACAAAAGCTATTGAATCACCTAGAAACAAAATACTGAAACACACTCACACATACACACAATTTAGCAGACAGTTTCAGGGGACTTGGAAATCACTGTCCAGTCTAACCCACAGATCCCAGATACTATTTTAAAGGCCTCCAGTCCCAAAATGACCCGACCTATTAAAACACATTCTGTTCTCTTCTTGCTACGAAAAATTTAAATGATACAATCAGTGGCATTAATCTCAAGTAGATCTTAAGGAGAAAGCAATGTAAGTAGTCACAATGGCAAATTGGGATAACACAGAAATGAAAATCCTAAGGACTAAATTTGGGTCCGATCTGTGTCACTGTTGGGTATGGTGGCAACTGTATAGAAGTCCCAACCTCATGCTGGACAGGCATCTCCTCAGCTATGAATGAGGGGGCTGGAATACATCAAGGTGCTAACATGTTATTTATCTATTTTTAAGATTTTTAAGTAATCTCTACACCCAATGCAGGGCTTGAACTCACAACCCTGAGATCAAGAGGTACATGCTCAGGGCGCCTGGGTGGCTCAGTGGGTGAACCCTCTGCCTTCGGCTCAGGTCATGACCTCAGGGTCCTGGGATGGAGCTCCACATTGGCCTCTCTGCTCAACAGGGAGCCTGCTTCCCCTTCTCTACCTGCCTCTCTGCCTACTTGTGATCGATCTCTCTCTCTCTCTCTCTGTCAAATAAATAAAGAAATAAAATCTTTAAAAAAAGAAAAAAAGAAGAAGTGCATGCTCCACCAACTGAGCCAGGCAGGAGCCGCAAGGGGCCAACATTTTAAAAGGGGAGTGTGATTCTTTTGTTTAGTGAATGTCTCAGAACTACAGGCAAATGGTGGGGAAACAAAACAAAGCACCCCTCCAAAGAGCCTGACACACAAGTAGACAGTTCTAACACTATGTGATTCATACTCCAATAAAAGAATATAGAGGTTCAGGAATCACATAACTTTGCCTAAGGAGACCAGAGGCTAGTCTTAAAGAGGTTTCCTAGATATATAAGGCATAGAAAATACCCAACATATGTAAAGACTCCAAATATGAGAAAGCAGGCTATTTTCAAGGAAATTTAAGGAGTCTATAGAGAAGAGCACATGCAACCATGTGAAACCCCTAATCCTAACATTAAACAATTGTAGACAACGTGTAATACACACTGCAAAGGAAGTGTTTTAGTACAAGAGAGCTTTGCTTTGGGGCGCCTGGGTGACACAGTGGGTTAAGCCTCTGCCTTCGGCTCAGGTCATGATCTCAGGGTCCCGGGATCAAGCCCCGGGATCAAGCCCCGAATGGGCTCTCTGCTCGGCAGGGAGCCTGCTCTCCCCCCACCCCCCACCTGCCTCTGCCTGCTTGTGATCTCTGTCAAATAAATTTTAAAAATTAAAAAAAAAAAAAAGAAAGAAAGAAAAAAAAGAAAGCTTTGGTTTATCCTATGGCTACCCACTATAAATATTAGAAAAATAGACTTCCCTTGATACTCTACTTCTAAAACTTGGCTGACTCACAAATGACTCTTAACTCTGGCAGTTATCTGAACTACTAATTTCTAATAAAGAATAAGGACCAGTTAAGAATTTCACAGTTCCTAAACTCTGATTAGTCAACCAAATTCTTTCTGAGCCACCATTTACTAGAAACATTACTCCATGGCTTAGATGATTTTTTCTTTTCTTCTTCTTCTTCTTCTTTTTTTTTTTTTTTTTTTGCCATTTCCCTACAGTTTCACTCCCTTCCCTGAAAGCTCGTAAAACTTCATTCTTTCTCTGCCCTTCTCATGCCCCGGCCTGATTCAGACAGCAATCACAGTGACTACAGACAAAAAAGAAAGCAATCATGACCATTTCTCAAAAAGCAGTTAACCTGAGACTACATTAATGTTTCATTAGTTTGTCAGTCAAACCAAATTAGACTTTTCCAGCAATCTCACTTCTGCCATTTGTGTCCTTTCGAGGCCAGTTCTTCCATCTATGTGCTCTTGCTCCCATCAGCACCTGCTTTTCAAGGTTTCTGGCACCAACAGTAATCCCTTCTATTTCTCAACTTCTAACCTCTCTCTTTAGGCTTACTTATCCTCCCCCTCTCCCAAGACACATCAAGTCAGGCTTCTCTGGTAAGAAGTCATTATTCAACAAAGATTTATCATGCACCTACTAAGTGCCTGATGTTGTGCAAGGCACTGCCACTGCCTGCATGAAGTTCTAATGAGACAATGCAGAAGAGAAATTCATAGTCTGTTCTGCTCTGACCCTGTAACTCATTCCTAAGAAACCTCCTATTACCAAAAGCTATGTTATAAAAGCAACTGTTCAAAACTGGGTAAAACGGAGTAAATAATCAATTCATTTTTCATTTCCTGCAAGACTTTCAATGAAAAGTAAAGCAAAAGTTCTCACACCACTAAGCAAGTCCAACTTCTAGTTGTATCTAGTTTTTGCCCAAGAGCAAAGCCTTTCTTTTCCTAATCCAATTAGCGCGGCCAAAAAAATTCACACAAATATCACCCAGTCTTGTGACAGACAAAGCAGAGAGCTCACTTAAGCATTTTTTCCCTACTCAAATAACAGTGGTTTGCTTAATGCAAATTTGTGTTCTCTAAATAATCTGCTGCACATTATAACCAACGCAATGCTATGAAAGGGGAAGTCGTGGAACACTATGGAGTATGTAACAGGGGATCATATCCTGCAGGGGAGGGGCAGGAAGGCCCTTCACTAAGGAAGTGAGACTTCAGGGATGAGTAGGAGGTAGTTAATGGGGAAAATAGGGGGAGAAGTTGTGCTAAAGCAGGAGAGCTACAATTATGAAGGCCCTCAGGGAGAACAGACACATACATTTCAAGGAATAGAGCCCAACGGAAGAGGGAATTAAGTCATATGGGAAGAAAAACCATGTGGTCTTGTGAGCCACAAAAGGATCTGAATTATGAGCAGTGAAAAAAACCACTGAAGGTTTTCGGTAAGAAGGGACGTAACTGTACGTCACTTAAGCTACCTACCCCACTCCATCAGTCAGGTTAGGCTTCTTGAAAGAATGGTCTCCATTTACATGGTTATACTTCTTCCCACCTTCTCTTCTCCATGCTCAGCATCTGACTTTCGTACTCCACTGAAATTATTATCTTTAAAGGTATCTGAAGGCACCTGGGTAGCTCAGGTGGGCTAGGCATCAACTCTTGGTTTCGGTTCAGGTCAAGATTTCAGGGTTGTGAGATCAAGCCTCACACATTGGGCTCACACAGGGTAGGCATGGAGCCTGCTTAAGATTCTCTCTCTATCCCCCTCTCCCTCCCACCCTCTCTTTCTCCCACCTCTAAAAACAAAGCAAAACAAAAACACACTCACACAAAACAAAACAACACCAAATAATAAAAAATAAAGGTGTGATCATCCACTCCTTAAGTCAATGGGCCCTTTCAGTTTTGACTTTATTTTCCATCTGCTGCATGTGGCCCTCCTCACCATCAACTCCTTTCACACCTACCATCAATATTCTCCCACTTCCATGATTATTGCTCTCTAGTCTTTTTTGCAAGCTTCTTTCTTTACCTACACCCTTAATTGTTGTTGGCCTTCAGCATTTCCAAACCCTCCATATTTTCCCTAGATGACCTCATCCACAAATACCACCTATGTGCTCATGATTTCCAAAATCCTATTTACAGCTCAGACCTCCCTGAAGTCTGTATTTATATATTAAACTATTTCCATTTTGATGTCTTACAGGCATCTCAAACTGAATTAAACAGTTTCAAACATCTTATCCCCTTACCACTTCAAATCAGTATCTCCCCTTCATTCCTCCTGCCACTGCCTTAGTTCAGGAGGTCAACACTTCTCTTCTGGTTTATTCCAACAGAATATTTCCCTGTACTACCTGCCTACAGAGAGCCCCATCATTCGCACCAATAGAACAATCTTACTAAAAAGAAAATATAGTAAAAGGATGCCTGGGTGGCTCAGTCGGTTAAGCATCTGCCTTTGGCTCAGGTCATGATCCCAGGGTCCTGGGACTGAGTCCCACACCGGACTCCTTGCCCAGAGGGAAGCCTGCTTCTCCCACTGCCTGATGCTCCCCCTGCTTGTGCTCTCGCTCACTCGCACGCTGAAAAAAAATAATTAAAACCTTTAAAAAATATGATAGTTGTCTTTCTCTGCTTGGGAGAAGGGGGTGGGATTATGGACATTGGGGAGGGTATGTGATTTGGTGAGTGCTGTGAAGTGTGTAAACCTGTTGATTCACAGACCTGTACCCCTGGGGATAAAAATATATGTTTATCAAAAATAAAAAATTAAAAAAAAAAACCTTTAAAAAATAATAAAAATTTTAAAAAATATATAGTATGATCTTGCATGGTACTTCCAGGCTTAAAATTCCTCAATGAGTCCTATCAATTAGCTCCAACTCCATAGTCTGATCTACAGGCACCCAATAGCCTCTGTCTTACTCTCCAGCCTTATCCCTCCAGCACTTCAACTTCATTCCATACTCCTCACGAGGCTAATTTCTTGGTAGTCCTCTTGGTGTTCTACGCTCTGTACCTCTGCACACATTCCTTCCTTCTCTGGAACACTAATTCTTCTTCCCTTATTCTCTTCACCTAGCCAACTTGTCCTTCAAGACTTAGTTAAGGCCACACCTCCTGCAGAATCACTACCAGAATTTCCAGGTGCACCCCTTTGGGTGATTAGACAACACCCCATGCTTAAAACTAGCTTTTGCATTTCTTACTTTTATGTTTTCATCTTCTTACCATTTACTACTCCCAGTGGGATAGATCCTTGAGAGCTGGAACTCAGTCTAACACTGATACATAATAGATGTGTTAGGAGTGGATGAACGAAAATAGGGAATTGTGAAGCCATCAAAAGAACAAATCCTAGAATTGTGAGCTCCCCAAGAGAAGAAACTTTGCTTCATTCTCTGCAGAATCTCAATGGCCCAGAGCAGGACTGGTACACCACTGGTGCTCAGTACATATTTGTAGTAAAGCTGAATGTACATCCTAGAGTCAAAGGAAAACCTTTTTCAACACTTGCTTTCCATTACTAACTTTTTTGGTTTGGGACCCACTTTTATCAGAACACCAGTATGTTTTGCATGATTTCTACTGACCAAACGAATGCTCTCCTTCTTCTGTTATGAAAAAAAATAATAAAAGCATTGACTAAACCACTAAAGGATTCCTGGGCACCAGTTCATGGAAGTGTTTCCTGAATTCCTTGAAATTTAATGTGAAATTTTCAGTGGATATAAGAAAGTCCATTTTTGTGGTGAGAGGGAATTACAGTTTTCATTAAGTTTTCAAATATATTAATGCTATCCCTACCACCCCAAAATCAAACTGCTTAACCAAAATATTAAGCTGAATTAAGCTGTAACATTCACCTTTTTCTTCTCAAATCTGGATTTTGATTTATCAGTAGCAACTTGGAGACAGTAGCTTCTATTTAAACAAATGTAACAGGAGAAGTCACACAGCTGGCAGGCTCTAACACAAAGATTCCTACCAGAATTTGCATTAAAAATTTTCTATAATTAGTAAAGCCATTACCAGCGTTCTCAAAAGTTAGTACTCTGTTCTAATATACTCTGTACTCAAGTGAACCAGGGTATTTATTACACTTCCTGCTAATGTGTTCAAGAAAAAAAGTTACATTCTGATCGTAATGACAAAGAAGCAATTTTTACCGTCCTTTAACTAAATGAATTTAAATGGGGAGAAACCCAGAATCATCCAGATTTACAGGAAAACCTTTTTTTTTTCCTTTTTCTGCAGAGTGAACCGAACAGCCGAAGCAACATTTAACTCACCAACCACTCAATTTAATCTTGGGAATAACATGCTAATAATGAAGCAGTACAGTACAGACAACTAAATCATTTTCAAAGAGATACAGTTCTGTATGAATTCAAAGGTTCTCTAGCTGATGTGAAGAAACTAGTCACAAAAGAATCCAACTACACTCATGATTCCACTCATACGGAGTTCGAGAAAAGGCAAGATTATTGTACAGCAGTAAGAAACCAGAACGGCGGTGGTCTGGTCTATGGGATGGAAGAAGGGGCATGACGGCACCTTCGGGGTAATGAAAAGGTTCATTATTCTGACCTGGTTGGTGCCTTACACAGGTGCACACATTTAGAAAACTCGCTTAACTCCGCACACAAAATCTGTGTCTCTTACTGTAAAGTATTCCTCGGTAAAGAAGATTTAAAAGAGAACACCCGTTTTCTTTCTTTTAACTAACACAACCAAAGCCAGATGTTCTCGTTCCTGGAAGCTGTGTGTGGAGGACGACCCACGCGCTGAGACACTGGGCTCTCTGAAAACATTCAGACTGCTGATTCGCCGGGAGCTTCCGCCGTCCCCACGGTTTAGGCACTGCCATTTCGAGAGGCCCCGCAGCCACCCAGAACACCGAGGCCAGAGCCAGCTGCGCCGTCGGAAATGGGTGCCGCGGCCGGCCTCCGCTCAGCCACAGAACACCTGGCCAGCGAAAAAGGTATCCGCGGGCAGAGTCAGCCACCAGGGCTTGCGAACTCCCACAAGCCTGCAGCCGGCTCCCCGCCGCCCGCCCGCGTCCCCCGAGGCCTCACTTCCCTTCTCTCGGCCCCCCGCGGACTCTCCGACCGCCCGCGGGTCTCCCGGGAACCCACCCCCCGCCCGACCTCCCAGGTCCCCCCCCGGGTGGCGGAGTACGTCCTCGCCCGCCACCAGGCGCCGCTGTGGAGCCGCCTTCCCGAACTAACTCTGCGCTTGCGCTCCTGAAGAGCACTCCCGCCCGCCCAAAGTCTTTTCAGAAGGGCCCAGAGACCCGGTCGGCGCAGGCGCGCCCCTGACGCGGCCCGCGCGCCGCCACTTCCGCCCCGAGCAGGAGGCGGGGGAGGCGGGAGGGAGCCGGCGGGCGCGAGCCCGGGTCCTCGGTGAGGACTGTGGCTACTGCGCGAGCCCGCGACTCACCAAATACAGCTGCTGCCAGCGATTCTGAGCATCCAACTCCTCAAACTCCCGCTCGACGGTGGCAGACATGGCGGCGGGAGCGAGCTGGCGCGAGCGGAGCCTGCGCCGGCGGAGAGGCTCAGGCCCCGCACGATCCGGGGAGAGCGCTGGCGCTGCGGCGCATGCGCGCTCCGCGCCCTGCCCCGCCCCCACGCCGGCCCGGCCGGCCGCGGGGAAAGTACCTGGAGCGTCGGACGTCAGCGCGCCGACTCGCGGCGCCTGAAGTCGGACGGCGGCGGGGCGGGACGTTTGGAGGAGGCGTGCTCCAGAGGGCGCCCAGGTGGAGAGAGGGCGGGGCCAAGGGGACCACCCGGAGGCTGCAGTTGGGGGAAGTGGGGCTCTAGGCGGTCGGCTCCTTGCACTTGAGTGGACTGGCCCTGGGGAGGAGGTACAGTACCGTGAGTCTCTCAGAAATGGAGCGGACCAAGAAAGTCCCTTGGGAAGACTTTTCTTCTTGCTGTCCCATTTCTCTTTTTCTCTTTAGTCTTAGTTTTTTTAAATGCAGTATTTTCGTTTTATTTTACACGTCATCTAGGTCAGTTTGGAGACCTGTGTCCAATTTTGAAACAAATTTCTCAGCTCCCTCGGAGAGTATAAACCAGACTTAATGACAGCTCGTGTATGCCTGAAGGTTTTGTGCCAAATAAGCCACTATAGCAAAAGGAGAGGCAGCCTCTCTCGGAGTTACGGAGAATACATGCTGTTAAGTAAATGTCACACAACTTAAAAAATAATATTACCTAAAAGAACAAATAATCTTTTACAGCACAAACATGCTGGCTATGTAAATCATCCCTCTTCAGACCAAGATAACTCATTGTTGGTAAACCATATGCTTATATTATCTTGTTATGTCATCTTCCTAAGAAATGAGAAGGGTGAGGTGCCTGGGTGGCTCAATGGGTTAAAGCCTCTGCCTTGGGTTCAGGTCATGATCCCCGGGTCCTGGGATCGAGCCCCATATGGACTCTCTGCTCAGCACGGAGTCCGCTTCCTCCTCTCTCTGACTGCCTCTCTGCCTACTTGTAATCTCTGTCAAATAAATAAATAAAATTTAAAAAAAAGAGAGAACAATGAGAAGGGTTAGAAAAACTTTAGCGGTGCTACCCAATATTGACATTTAATTTTTTTCTTTTTAGATATTTATTATTTTTTCCAAAGACCTTATTTATTCATTTGAGAGAGAGTGTGAGTAGGGGGAGCGGCAGAGGGAGAAAGAGAGTCGCCGCTGAGCAGGAAGCCCAAATGTGGGCTGTATCCAAGGAGCGTGGGATCATGACCTGAGCTGAAGGCAAAGGTCCCTATTTATTGGGGGGGGGGGGGGGGGGGGGATTTCCAGAAAACCCTGCTCAGCACAGAGTCCAACTAGGAGCTTGATCCCAAGACCCTGAGATCATGACCTGAGCCGAAATCCAGAGTCAGAGGCTTAGCTGACTGAGCCACCCAGGTACCTGGATGTTTAAATTTTAATTGAAATTAAAAGAAATGACAAAGATTCACTCCTTGAACAAATTCTACTCAGGTTCCTCTGAGCACTTTTTCAATTAAGCATTGATTTTTGGACTTCCCTATTTCTCTGCATTGTCTAAGTTTTAGCAAGAATCTTACTAAGTCAGTTTATCCAGAATCCACCATTCTCAATATCTGATCGCCCTCAATACTTAATCAGGTTCCTCATCTTCCACTATCCCCCCGGGTGCTATCTGATCATCCTGGCCTGCCTACAGTAAGAATCCTATTAGATCAGTTTAGTCAGAATGCCCGTGATGTTTTTTGTGTTAAAAACAAGACAATACTCCTAAAATGGAGTTGCTTGCTAAACCCCCTGTTACCAGACCTGCAATTAATTACTGTTTCAACTCTCCCAGAAATGGGATCTTAAATATTTGAGTCAATTAGGAGTCACCTGATCAGCCCTAGTTAAGTAATCTGTTGATAGACCCCTGCTATCCTCTGAAGGAAAGTAATCTTGCAATAACCAATCTCCTTTTTGCCTAGTATAAGTAACTTGTTCCTGCCTCCTTTTGTCTGTAAGTCTTTCAATTTGTACAGCTCCTCAGATCATTTATATCTGCTAGATTTGATAATGCCTAGATCATGAATCATTGAATAAAGCCAATATTATCTTTGAAGTTTACTCAATTGAATTTTGTTTTGTAATACCTCTTAGCCATATTCTATCCACTGACCCTTCACCTTGCACCCTGGCTAAAAATTCCCATTAGCCCTGTCTATATTCAAAATTGAGCTCAATCTAAGTGATGAATGGTTAAAGAAGATGTGAGATATATATATATATAGTTACACATACAGTGGAATATTACTCAGCCATCAAAAAGAATGAAATCTTGCCATTTGCAGCAACATGGATAGTGCTAGAGTGTGTTATGCTAAGTGAAGTAAGTCAGAGAAAGATAAATATGATTTCATGCATATGTGGAATTTAGGAAACAAAACAGATGATGTCGTGGGAAGGAAAAAGAAAAGGGGAGGGAAACCATAAGAGACTCTTAACGACAGAACAAACAGGGTTGATGGAGAGAGATGGGTGGGGCATAGGCTAAATGGGTGATAGGTATTAAGGATGGCCCTTGTTAGGAGCACTGGGTGCTATATATATGTAAGTAATGAATCACTAAATTCTCCTGGAACCAATATTACACTATATATTAACTAGAATTTAAATAAAAATTAAGAAGGAAAAAAAAAAGTTGAGCTCACTCTCTCGACCACTGCAAAACTCATTGCAGGGGCCCCTCGTCCTGTTACAATAGATCCCCCTCACTGTGAATAAAGTCTTCCTAAATCATCATTTTCAACAAGTGTCATGAAGTAAGTTTCTCAGTTCAGTTCCTCAGTTGTACTAGCCACATTTCAAAGGCTCAATAGCCACATGTAGCTAGTGGCTAATGTATCACAGAGCAAACGTATCAAAGTTCTATGAGACAGAGCTGTCTGAAAGGATTAAAATACATGGATGAAAATTTCACTATATACATAGTGAAAATTTTTACCAGTAAACACAGTAAGCTGTGGGAGGTAGAAGAAATTGTAGTAACAGAAAATTAAGCAACAAAGCATCCTTTCTCTTTACATAGTGTGATTTACAAACACATGAAACCTCCTCTAGAAATACCCCACAATGGTCCTGGTTTCTGAAGTTCTGTCAATGAAACTGATTATTTGTACTAATGGCATGGTATCTCCTGAGATGGTTGGGAAGGAAAAAGTTTTCCTTCAATCCTTCTGGATTCTTTGGCTGTTTCTAATCATCAAATTAACATAAAACATTAACAAGAGAAAAACAAAGTTAATTATATACATATGGGGGCCCCATAAGACATACTCAAGGATGAACCTGGTGATTGAGGCTCATATGCCATCTTGAGCTAAGGAATAGGATAGGGGTCCAGGGCTTCAAAGAGGAGGAGGGTGGGTCACCGGACAGTAAGAAGAGCAGATATTTGGTAATTAGATGTTTATTCTGCCACACAGGAAAAATGTTATCCTTGGTAAAAGCTCTCTTTCTGAGCCAAGCCTTCTATCTAAATTCTTTAAGGTAGTTTAAGGAGAGGTAAAGTTTTTCTTGAGTCTTGAGTGCCTTCAGCTGAAAATAGTCCCCGTGTCAAAGTAGCATATCTGGGGGATTTATTCTGAACCCCTTTCCTCACACATTTGAAACTTCCCCAAGAAGTTTCACAGTCTACAAGTTAAGCTCCAGCTCAGTGAACCAGGGTCTCAGGCCTGAGAGTAGGCTAGTTCAGTTAAACAGTTCTATCTCATTTCAGGAGACTCCCAATGCAGGTGGGCTCCCAAAGTTAAGCCTGTGGTGCAAATAATCAAATAATAAGAGGCATTTCTATGGGGGGGGGGTATAAAGATTAAAATTGGAGCAGATTAGAATCCTGGTTTCTGAATTCTGAAGACTGATGGTCAAGATTTCTAGATGTCCAGCTTGAAGCATCTTTGGATCGAGTGAGGGCAGGTAGTAACAATCCGATACAGTTTCTTGATTTGCAGTTTGAATGTCTCTGGTGGTGTTTCTTAATGGCCTGCATAGCAGCAGGCATGAAAATTGTCTATACACGAATGGTTATGGTGATTTCTCTGAAGTTTTTCTCAAGTTGTCCAGCATTAGTTTGCATGGCTTCAGGAAAAGGGCAGTTTAAGTTCTCAATGATTCCAAGTCAAAAGGGTGGGAGAACATTGGAAATGTTAGTTTGAGGAGTTACAGATGAATTTTAGAGTAAATTAGAAGAATGCAGGATCTAGTCTAGTTTATGAGAAAACAATCTCAAAGAGAATTAATAGCACTAGAATTTTATACCCAAAAAGGTATATTGCTGAAACATAATTTTTCCTCTACAGTTTTGCTCATTTTTATCAAAGATAACCATAGCAAGACTCATCTGCAAACTAAATCTTATTTCAATAAAGTTGGCTTGATTATTTATATAAGTACATCAAGGTAATGATTGACCATATAAGCTGCTTAGCTGGAACTTTTCATAAGGAACCAAGATTCAATTTTTAAAAGCCTCTTGAGGCTAAGAAGCCACACCAAACACTCACCATCAGACTTTGCCTGCAATACCCACAGATTTGGGTGAATTCCTCTTTTCTCAAGATCCCCCAAATATCCTGAGGTTCCTGTGCCTGCCAGGAAGCAACCTTTCTTACCTGTTGCTGGGAACCCTATAAGCAAGGTACCAGGCCGATTTTTCCAATGGGCTTTATTGGCTCCATAGAGTCAACTTCAGTTCCTTAAAGCTATCTGGTTGTATCTTAATTTGTTTATATCTCTCTCAAATATAACATTTAGTTAAAGCTTAGTATTATAACAAAAGTTGCCAATTGTGTCCTGTTACAAGGAGAACGGATTCTTATTGAACTTATATCAATAACCATATTGCCATGAAAACAAGAATACTCACTAAGTTTCTGAATGCTGGAGGGATCCAGTAGGGAGAAAAACATAAATATTTCATCCCTACTTATAAGAGGATAATTTACCAAATTTCTGCAAGTCATAGTTAGCTTGAGAGGAAAGATTCCCTTATATCTGGAAAGTACAAACTTTGAAATCAGCAATATTTTCTTTTTTCTTAAAGTTTGTTTGTTGGTTTGTTTAAGTAATTGCTACACCCAGTGTGAGGCTGGGACTCACAACCCTGAGATCAAGAGTCACATGTTCTATCCACTGAGCCAAGCAGGCGCCCCAAGAATCAACAATATTTTAAATACAAACTCATAAATAATTGTAATTATCCTACTTAGTTCATGTAATCCCATGTAATTAATTCTTGTTTTGCTTGAGTCCAGTTTTTCTTTTTTTCTCTGTTAATGCTGGAAATTCTTTTTTTTTTTTTAAACAAGTACAGTTCTTTTTTTTTTTTTTTTGTCTCCTTTTTTTCTAGATTTTTATTTGTTTATTTGGCAGAGAGAGACACAGCGAGAGAGGGAACACAAGCAGGGGGAGTGGGAGAGGGAGAAGCTGGTTGCTGCCCAGCTGAGAGCTCCATGCAGGGCTTAAACATCCCAGGACCCTGGGATCATGACCTGAGCCCAAGGCAAACACCTACCGCCGGAGCCACCCAGGTGCCCCAATGCTGGAAATTCTTACCCAGTTCAGTTTTATAATCTTTAAGTTACCAGAAATCTCTATTAGTCAAAGTTCTTTCAATCTCCTTGAAGATGAAACACATTTGCAAAAGCATCAGGGTAAAACGATAATTGTCTATAAATAACAAAAAAACTTCAAAATGCCTATGTTAAAGATCTGATGAGAGCTCATTATAATGTAATTGACAAGGAAATTGAGTTGTTTTTATGACATACAACATTTTAAGGTCATAATTAGAATTATTATAGAAGAACAGAATCGAATTTTAGAAATTTTATATAATTTCTATAATGCTTATATGAATAATATTCACCCATACAGTATAACCTAAAGAGGTTTATCGTCACTTATTTGAAAATGCTTCCCATATAATTTAACATATCAAATAAGCTTAATTAATTTCATATCTCTCTTTTATAAGAAGAGATAACAAATCTTTTCAGGTACTCCAGGAATCCTCTGGAATATCTCCTACCTCAAAGTTAGTTCTAAGTCAAAAAGCCTTTGATTAAAATTTGAATTATGGGGATTTGTCAAAAATATCAAAGAGTTTGAACCTTTGATTAAATAGGATCAGAGGGGGCACCTGGGTGGCTCAGTGGGTTAAAGCCTCTGCCTTCCACTCAGGTCATGATTCCAGGGTCCTGGGATTGAGCCCCACATTGGGCTCTCCACTCAGTGGGGAGCCTGCTTCCCCATCTCTCTGTCTGCCTCTCTGCCTGCTTGTGATCTCTGTCTGTCAAATAAATAAATAAAATCTTTAAAAATAAATAAATAAATAAATAAATAGGATCACAGGTCATTATGAAATGACACTTTGTCTATTTAAAATACCACAGTTACAATAAAACATTTTAAAAGCAAATACAAAAGATTACATAGTTTTGAGGAAAACTTAGCACTTTTAATATGGAAAAGGTTCAGTTTTTTTAAGTAATCAAAGATCTAATTAAGACAAAATAAAGGGTACCTGGCTCTTCATTTAGGAGGAGGATGCCACCCTTGATCTTAGGGTTGGGAGTTTGAGCCCCACATTGGGCAGAGATTCCTTAAATAAATTTTTTTTAAAAAGATAAAATGAAGCACAGGGCTTCATTTTAAAATCCATTGTGCGTTTTTAAAAATATTTATTTATTTATTTATTGGAGAGTAAGAATGAAAGAGAGAAAATGTGTGAGGGGGGAGGGGCAAAGGGAGAGGGAAAGAGAGAATCCCAAGCAGAGTCCGTGCTGATCACGGAACCTCATGAGGGGCTCAATCCTGCAACCCAAGATCATGACCTTAGCTGAAATCAAGAGTCAAAGCTTAACTGACTTAGTCACCCAGACCCCCGAGGCACAAGACATTATTTTAATAAAACATAAAATTTTTGTTTTCTAGGTAGATTACTTTAAGAGCAAAGAAAATCCTTTCACAATCTCTTATTATCAAGAGCAGCTTTTAACAGAGAAAGAAACAAAATTTTAATTTTGCATCATCTTACTTTTGATACTCAAGCTCATTCACTTAATTAAATTTATTTCAATCTCAAACAGCCCTGACCATACCAAAAAATTTAAAAATTCCTTTCTAAAGATTCCTTTTCCACAAATCTTTTACAATTTTCTTTTTCCTCAAGAAAACACACGTTTAACTTGCATGCAAAGATATTTCCCTTGTTATTTCAGTAGCATTAATCATGTATATTAATTATAATTCTTAACCATTAGAAACCTTAATTCCTGGTGAAAACTAAAAAGTAAGCAATTGTGAACTGTATCATACCAGCACTCTTTACACTGGCAAATTTATTAATACATTTCATAATTTCTAGAAGCATGTGCTTCTTCACAGTATATTTCAATGTGACACATGTTTACCAACAAGTCCAAATATCTTTATCTTCTCTGTAATTGTGTTTTTAAAAACCCAAAAAATTAAGCTGAGTAAATTTGAAGATGTAATTGGCAAAATTCATGAATCTAATAGAATCCTATCTAGCTAATGTTAAGGAGACCTATGGAGTTGGACCAAATGGAAGATTTTGGCAGAAGAGCCAGTAATAAATGTTCAACATTTTCTCTTAATTGGAAATTATCTAGATATTTAATGATTATGCATCATCTAATTTAACTTAGCAGAATGTTTTAAAGTTACCAAAATGATTTGCGGTAAGTATTTAAGTAGACATAACTTAAAACATAAATATTACTGATAATTTATAAATTTTTATTTTACTTACATCTATTTAATTCATATTTTCTTAACAACTATGTTTAGATTAGTCATGAGAATTTCATGTGATATTAAACAGGTGAACATCATCTTACATTTCTTACTAACAAATTCTGTAAAAAAGATAATATGAGCTTTTAGTAAACCTAGGGGGGATAAAAGTATTATATTTAATACTAAAGACATGTCTGTATTAATTAAGCCAACAAACTTAAACTTGCATTTATTTTATTTTTAAGATTTTATTTATTGGGGAGCCTGGGTGGCTCAGTGGGTTAAGCCGCTGCCTTCGGCTCAGGTCATGATCCCAGGGAGCCTGCTTCCCTCTCTCTCTCTCTCTCTCTCTGCCTGCCTCTCCATCTACTTGTGATTTCTCTCTGTCAAATAAATAAATAAAAATCTTTTAAAAAAAAGATTTTATTTATTTATTTGAGAGAGAGAGAGAGCACAAGCAGTGGGGAGGGGCGGAGGGAGAAGGAGAAGCAGGCTCCCCGCCGAGCAGGGAGTCCAATGAGGGACTGGATCCCAGGACCCTGAGCCAAAGCCAGATGCCTAACCAACTGAGCAACCCAGGTGCCCCAAACTAGCTTTTATTTACTTAAAATTATCTTAGATCACCAGAACTCGAGAAACATTTGGGTTAATTTCTATTGTATTTCTGAGATTTAGAAATGCTTAATTTTTAAGTGCTTAATTTTAAGTCAATTAAATAGAGTTCCTTTACAAATTATTTTTAGCAATACCTTTGAGGGGCAGAAAAATAACACACATCTAAACATACACAAATAGAAATACACAGACATACAGACAGACACAGAGATCATATAGTTACTAATATTTGCAGAGATTTTTCCTATACCCAATTTCCAATACTTCCCCTCTTCTCTTTTTTTTTCTTTCTGTTGAGAAACTTCTCTCTAAAGTTTGCATTTCAAAAAAAGGCTCTTAGGTTCTAGAGAAAAAAGGGGTAGAAAATCTTCATCAGAAAAGCACAAAGAAAGTATCCAAGTTCCTCCAATATAAATGTTGGTTTCTTGAAGGCAATACTTATAAGCCTTTTGAGATAAAGAGAGAAGGTCTGGGGAGTGGTTAAAAGGAAAGATTGACTTTGAATTGTTCCGGGAACCATGTTTCCAGTTTTACAAGGATTTGTAAAATAAGGACAGTTGTGTTTACTCCCTCAAGGAATTGGGTTGCAACATAAATGACATCATAGGTTGATCTACCCATCCAACTACATTATCCTCAATTTGTTTCTTTCTTTCTGTGTACATAATCTTACTTTAGCTTAGTGGAGAAGGCCTTTAAAAAATTTCTATCAGGCTGAATATCAGGTTCCAATCTGGCCAACTTTTGACTACAGAGCTACATTTAAAAAAAAAAAAAAAATTTCTTTTAACTATCTTGTTAGTTTTCAGCCAGGACCAACAGCAAACATTTCAGAGTTTAATCTGCCTTTGTAATAAAGTGTTAACAAAGGCTTTCCTTTTGAGTGTGCAATTCAACCTTGGATTGATTCACCTTAGGGGAAAAGTCTATCAGCCCCTGAATATTGACCTTCAGATAATCGTTTGTAGGAGGGCCTAGGAGAAATTCTGGTCATCAGTTTCCTCTGGAGGGAATATCCCAGCAGGTCATCTGGCTGGTCTGATGACTACAATATAATCATGGGTGGAAGAAATACCCTTAGCAGCCAAACAAGTTCCTTATGCATGGGGTTTTTAAGTAGCCATTAATCCTTTTTAAATGCAGTGGGATCCTCTGAAAGTAGGGGTCAGGGGGTTTTAGAATTTAGAATTTAGAGTATCTGGGGCTGCTCAGGGGACATGAATTCTTTGAGTGAGAGTCTAGGATCTATCTGAAAGGACATTACATAGGAAGACCTGAGGTTGGGAGCACCAAATTATGGAATCCAGCAAAGCAAGAGCAACTGCCACTCCCGGGTGCTTTGGCTCAATCCAATTCCTGACTTTCAGCTTGTACACAAGTAACCTGTATACCAGGGCCTGGAGATCAGGCCCAGAGTGCTGTCTGTAAATCCTGTAGGAAAAGGGAAGTTAAAACAGGCAGATGGGGCTGGATTTTGAGAAGATACATTTATGTTGGATTTAATTTTTGTTCTAGGTCTAACTCCTGTTCTTTCATCCTATTAAGGGACTCCCTCAGGCTAGCCCTTATATTTTTGTGTGTCCTCTATTTAATTTGGTCCTTCCATAAGTAAGATAGTTGTTTGGAATGAGAGCTCTCTAAAAAAAATTTTTTTTCTTTCAGATATAACCAATTCAAAGGATCCATTTTCTGGTCAATGAAGAGTTGGCTCTCATTAATCTCAAAAGCAGCTCCAACTAATAAGCATTTTTTATGGCTTAACCAAGGATGAAAGAGGCACCACAAGAGAATGCAAAAATGCAGCCCTCACGAGATCTAAAAAATATACTCCCAGACCTAGACTGAGAAAGGCAAAGGAGTTCATTGCACAGGCAGCAAGGACAGCACTGTGGAAACAGTGTCTCCAGTTTCCCACAATAACGCAAGACACCTCCAGTCACTGCTGCTAATTTGTGACACAGGCAGGTCCCTCTGGCATGGCACTAATGAGGCAACGAAGGTTGAGACAACAAAGGCCCCTTCTACACTGGGACCCCTTACAACCATTTCCCCCTGAGAGCTGGCACAGTTGAACAAAGAGATCATCACTTGTGACTTTATGTCTGGGAAACCAGTCTATTCCCCTGGCCACTAAAAGGCCCCCTGGTTAAGTGCACCTTCCAGCTGACAGAGACCAGAAGAGAATATTCTCACTGGTCAAATACCCAAGCTCTTTGGATACTGAACAAGACAAAAAAGAAAAGCCCCATCTGTTTTCTACATAGGGGATCCACAGTAAAGTAAACAAATGTCAGTCTAGTGAGAACCATGAACTCACCAGTCTATGAGGCTGCCTTCTATAAATACAGGTTTATAGAGCCTGTACCTGCATTCCACCTTATAGTTTTTCCTCCCTAAGTCAAACAACACAATGGAAAGGAAAACAGCAACCATCTCTGGAGGAAAGGATCAGTAAAACCAGGAGTGCTCATTATTAATCTGTAGCAGGGTCCCTATACCCAAGGAAATAGTTCCACAAATATTTCCTCTTGCTATGTAAACTTAAAAAAATTAAAAAAAAAAAAATTCCGCCTGGCTCATTTCCACCTGACTCTACAGGTAAAGATCCAGGAAACTAATGAGGTAAGAATTTTTACCTTCTTTGGCACTTGTCAGAGACCCCAGGATATCTATGCTGCAGCAGTGAGCAGTGTCGAGCCAGCAAAGTATCCTGCCAATTATGCCAATTATTGGGGAGGAAAATAATTTTATTTTACCCTTATAGGTTCTTTGGCTGGTCTAATAAATTAACATAAAAGAGGTTGACAGGAGGAAAACAAATTTGATTACATATATATATGGGAACGCCATAAGAATATGAGACTCAAGGATGAGCCTGGCAATTGAGGCTTGCTAAGGAATTGGATAGGAGTCTGGACTTCCAAGGGGAAGAGGTGATTCATAGACAATAAAAAGAACAGAAGTTTGGTAATTATATGTTTGTTCTGCTATACAGTTTTTAAAAAGTTCTCTCTCAGGAATAGCTTTCTTTCTGGGCCAGGCCCCCTATCTAACTTATTTTAGGGAGTTCAAGGGAGAGGTAAAAGGTTTTCTTGAGTCTGCTGGGTCTTGAGTACCATCAGCTGAGAATAGTCCATATGCCAAAGTGGCACATTTTGGGGAGACTTGTTCTAAACCTCTTCAGCATCAATCAGCTTATCAGATTACTTTCCAGCCTGAAAACATACTGTTCTTTTTTTTTTTTTTTTTTTTTTATGAGTAGAGCTTTTTATTTTATTTTTTTTAAAGATTTTATTTATTTACTTGTCAGAAATAGAGGGAGAGAGAGCGAGTGAGCACAGGCAGACAGAGAGGCAGGCAGAGGCAGAGGGAGAAGCAGGCTCCCTGCTGAGCAAGGAGCCCTATGTGGGACTCGATTCCAGGGTGCTGGGATCATGACCTGAGCCGAAGGCAGCTGCCCAACCAATGAGCCACCCAGGCGTCCCGAAAACATACTGTTCTATAAGGAAAGGCAACCCATTAGCCCATTTAAATCAACTGATTTTTTCCAAGGTTGACCTTAGTCGGGGTATTTCCCTAAAAGGAAGAGCCTCTTGATCTAAAAGTAACAATTCTGTCACCAGATATTTACCATCCCTTTGGAACCCACTTGTCAACCTCCCTGTTTGGGGGAGAGTAGTGCTTGCCCCTCTAACTGTCTGCCGCAGTTTGCTGAGTGCAGCTAAGTTTCTAAGGCAGTGATTCTCACTAGCATTATTTACATCAGCTGTGACCTTGTTAGAAACACAAATTTCAGTCCCCAGTCTACTGAATCAATGGAGACCAGGAAACAGTTTTAACAAGCTCTCCAGGGGATTCTTACACATGTTGAAGCTTGAATACTATTGATCTAGAAGAGAGTTAATTCTTCTAGAATATCTAGAATATAGCTTGTTCTCTCTGACATAGCCCAACTAGGTCCTACCTAGCCAATTCCAAGGACAGCTAACCTAGACCTTTGCCCAATCTGAAGTTGAAATAGGAAGTTTTCAAGATTTTAAAATATCAGGTTCACCTTTTGCCTCTAAGTGGTTGAAGTCCCCTTGATAGTAGCTATACTTTAATGAACGTATTTTTATATATTTAAGAAAATACACAGTGAACAAATCTTTTAATTTAGAAATTCTTTTAAAAATAAATATTAATTAAAAAAATACCCATGTGTATTTTCAAATACATTTATATATATATGAGATATTTATTCATTTTAAAGATAATTTTTGATGGGTTGTATATTTGAATCCATAGTAATGTCTTGGCACATTCAGCTTCTGCTGCCACAGACAGGAACCACTCATCTAGACCAAAAAAAAAAAAAAAAGAGAGAGAGAGAGAGAGACATAGCAAGAATTTAGATCCATCCTTTCACTGGAATAAAGCCTACCTTCTAAATTTCAGTTTCCTGAGAAGTTCCTCTAATTAACAACAGAAATTTGTACCCCTTTGCCCTGAAAAACCCCTTAGGCCCCTTAACTAGAACTTCAAAGGGACAAGCATATCAAGCTATAACCCAAAAACCTGCTGTCTGTATAGAGGATGTACATTTACAGAGCTGGGCAAACTTTTGTTTTGTTGCATAGTTTCCAGTGAGAATGGAACTTCAATTAAGTACATATATATTTTTGAAATAAAACTTTTGTTGAGATTGGGTTTTTTTTTTTTAATTAAGAAAAAAAGGTCTAAAATGCAGTCACATGTGCTAGACCCTACAGCAGCAAACCAAGACCTCATACCCAAACTACTTGCAGTTTCAGCCTCACCCAGGAATATAACCTCTAACCAACAAATCTGGGATCTCGTGGTCAGCACTAGTGCAGAAACCCACCTGGTAGACCCCTCCGTTCCCAGTAGGAAGGTGACCTTGTCTGAAACAATCCACTCTGTTAAGAACTTCCTTCCTCTGCCTCCTTTGGCCTATAAAATTCTTCCATTCTTTACAAGTTTTTCTTCTTGCTAGGTGGGATGCTGCCCGATCCATGAGTTGCTGAATATAGCCAATTAGATCTTCAAATTTATTCAGTTGAATCAACTTTTAACTAAATATACATACAGAAATACACACAAATCATAAATATGTAAGTCAGTGAATTTTTACAAAGTGAACACAGCCATATACCAATACTCAGGTTAGGAACAGGAACTCTAACTGATCTCCAGAAACCCCCTCTAGCTCTGTGCTAGATACCACACCACCCCTGGGTAACCAGCACCCTGCTCTTTAAAACCACTGATTGGTTTTGCTCTTTTTGTACTTTATTTAATTATATAGTGAAATTTTTTTTGTGCCTCATTTCTTTGGCTCGACATGTTTGTGAGACTCATCTCTATTGTGGCATGTAGAAGTAGTTCATTTGTTCTCATTGCTAAATAGTATTTGATTGTTTGATGCTTCCACAATTTATTTATTTAATCTAAATTTGATTTTCAATTTGGGATTATCATGAAGAGTATCATTTGTATACGTGTGTCTGTGTGTGTTTTGTTTTTTAAGATTTTTTTTTTTAAGAGAGAGAGAGAGAGCACAAGCAGGAGGGGCAGAGGAGGGGGCAGAGAATTTCAAGCAGATTCCATGCTGAGTGCTGAGCATGGAGTCTAACATGAGGCTCAACTCAGGACCCTGAGTACATGGCCTGAACTAAAACCAAGAGGTGGACACTAAACCAGTTGTGTCACCCAGGTGCCCCACGAAGGGTACTGTTTTGAATATTCTTATAGTTGTCTTTTGGTGAATGTATATGCTCATTTCTCTTGGGCACATATCAGGAGTGGGGTGCTGGATCATAGTGTATGTGGGTGTTTAGCTTTACCATGTAATGCTGAACAGATTTGAGTGGTTGTACTCCCCTGAGATTCGACACAGGACAATAATGCCTACCATTGTCACTTATGTCCAACATTATAAAGCCATAGCAACAGCTAATAAGAATGAAGAAATGGCATAATGAATGCAAAAGATAAAACAAAGTTGATATTATATTACATATTATGCAGACAGAAAATCCAAAGTAATCTACAACTAGATTAATAAATGAATTTAACAATGTCATTGAATACAAAGTTAATATTTATAAAAATCAACTATAATTTTATCTAACAGCAAACAAATAGAGAATTAAAAAATTTATGATATAAATTATTTGGGGAGAATATTTAACAGAAGACTAACAAAACCTCTAGTCTGAAAACCACAAATTATTACCAAGAGAAACGAAAGAAGAACTACATTAATGGAAGGGTATGTAATGCTCATGGCTTGAAAACTTTAGTGTTAGAATCTCAGAGTATGGAGTCAATGTAATCTCAAACAAAATCCTGCCAGAGCTTATTTGGTGGTATGAAAAGAAAACTTTCCACAGATGATTTACTGATCTACTAGATGTTTATTCAGCAATTCATCGCTTGGGTAGCCTCCACTCTGGCACATAGAAAGGCATTCTGAAGAATGAGAGATTTGTATAGATGAAAGTGAGCAAAATGTAAAACTCGTGTTTTTTTTTTTTTTTTTTTTTTTTTTAAATCTGGTGCAAAAGGAAGTTCTACTGGGCATTTGCTGATTGGTTAAAGTGGGGTTATTTCATTGCATGGAGCCAAGGGAAGTCTTAGATCTGGGTCAGACAAGTTGTGCTGAGTGAGCAAGTACTGACTGCTTGACCTAGGCCTGCCTTTTGGTTGGAAGACACAAGGGTAAAGGTTAGGTGAGTTCTGTGGGGCTTAGCAGGAGCAACTCCATCTTGGGACAAGAATAGACACTTTATTTTTACCTTTTTAAAAGTTTATTTGTTTATTTATTTGAGAGAACAGAGAGCAAGAGCAGAGTGAGAGTGATAAGTAGGCTCCCCGCTGAGTGGGGAGACCAACATGAGGCTCAATCTCAGGACCCCAGCATGAAAACCCTAGCCTAAGGCAGACACTTAACCAACTGAACCACCCAGGCGTCCCTGAGGCCAGACACTTTAACACTGGAAACTGACGAGCCATATCTAACATTTATATAAAAATGCAAGAGCCAAAAATAGCCAAAATAATTTTGAGGAAGAGGAAACTGGACGTTTTGCTCTGTCAAATATTATTACATATTCTAAAGCTACAATAATTAAAACAGTGTGAAGATAGACAAATAGAATGAAACAGAAGAGAATCAGGAAACAAACTCATGGTTCCAAGAGTAGACAAGTAGAAGAATGGATCTGGAGGACTTCATCCCTCCAGATATCAGGATCTATTATAAAGACAGTGTGATATTAATGCAAATGTCGACAAGCTAACCAGCAGAACTAAAAGAAAGTCCAAAAACAGGCTCACACATATACAATTGTGTGTGTGTGTGTATTTCACAGAGGTTGACACTGGTACGATGAGGAAATGAAGGTGTCTTCAAATGGTGGTGGTTCCAAAAAGTAGACATTGTATGTTTCCATTCATATGACGTTCTAATATAGACAGCAGACATTTAAATGAAGATCATATAAGTAGCAGAGTAGTGCTTATCTATGGGGCAGTCAGAGTGGGATGGAGATGTTCACTGTGAAGGAGCATGAGAGAACCTTCTGGGACTCGGGAAATATTCTATATCTCAATCTGGGTTCCATATAATACATATTTTTGTATCTATGTACAAAAATTTGTTGAGCTATACATTTAAGATTTCTGTACTTTATTGTATGCATGATAACCTCAATAAACACTTAAAAATTTAAATAAATAAGAGTAAATCGTGCTTTGATTTTCTTTGGGTAAATACCGAATAGAGGAATTATTGGAGCACATGGTATTTCTATTTTTATATTTTTGAGGAACGAACTTCCTATTTTCCACAGTGGCTGTACTGATTTACTTACATACCCACCAACATGAGGGTTCTTTTTTTCCTACATTGTCACCAATGCTTGTCATTTCTTGTTTTGTTGAGAAGATACTTGTGCCTCTGTGTTTACTGCAGTATTACTTATAATAGCCAAGTTATGGAAGCAGCCCAAGTGCCCATTTATAAATGAAGGGATAAAGAAAATGTTAGAGGGGCACTTGGGTGGCTCAGTGGGTTAAAGCCTCTGCCTTCAGCTCGGCTCATGATCCCAGGGTGCTGGGATCAGGCCTCAGATTGGGCTCTCTGCTTGGCAGGGAGCCTGCTCCCCCTGCTCTCTCTCTGCCTACTTGTGATCTCTGTCTGTCAAATAAACAAATTAAATCTTTAAAAAAAAGATAATGTTAGATTGCATTTCTATTATATATATATTCTACTACCTGTGTGTGTATATATATTTTATATATGTACATATATATGTAAATAAAATATTACTCAGCCATAAAAAAGAATGAGATCTTGTCATTTGTGACAACATGGATGAACCTAGAAGGTGTTATGCTAACTGCATGCCAGAGAGAGAAAGACAAATACTATTTGATTTCACTTATATGCATAATCTAAAAAACAAATGAATAAACAGCAGAATCCGATCTATATATACAGAGAACAAACGGATGGTTGCTAGAGCAGAGCAGGATCGAGGGATGGGCAAAACAGGTGAAAGGAGATGGGAGATACAGGCTTTCAGTTACTGAATGAATAAGTCAGAGGAGTAAAATGTGCAACACAGAAAATACAGTGAATGATACTGTAATAGTATTGTATGGTGATGGGTGGTAGCTACACTTGTGGCGAACATAGCCTAACTTATAGAGTTCTTGAATCACTATGTTGTAAACTTGAAACTAATGTAACATTATGTGTCAGCCGTACTCAGTTTCTTTTAAAAAGATAAATGGTGCTGGGATATTTAGAAATATATTTAGAAATACGTTTAGAAATATATCTAACATGATATTTAACAGGCTTACGTCACCTAGGGAACATAGCCGAAAGCTGTACACAGCTTCCAAAGCCACACAATGTACTTTGATTTTCTCAAATTGCCAGCAACAACAATGTATAGATATGAAGCTCAGGGGATGTAGATGAGAATTCACTCACCGTGACTCCATATTTTACCGTCATAAACTATATCTGCTGTCTAAGTTTGTACCAAATGCAATTAATGATTCTAACAAAAATGTTAATATTTATTCAACTTCATGTATAGCTTCCAAAACAGCTTTGGTAAGATCCCAAACAAGTTATAGCTTTTTAAAAAAATCATCAATAATACAAGAAACATTAGGTGTTGGTGAGGATATGGAGAAAGGTGAACCCTCTTGCATTCTTGGTGGGAATGCAAACAGGTGCAACCACTCTGGAAAACAGTATGGGAGTTCCTCAAGAAGTTAAAAATAGAACTACCCTATGATCTAGCAATCATACTACTGGGTATTTACTCAAAGAACCCAAAAATATTAATTCAAAGGAATGCATGCAGCCCAATGTTTATTGCAGTGTGAATCACAATAGCCAAATTATGGAAAAAGACTAAGTGTCCCTTCACGGATGAATGAATAAAGAAGATGTGGTATGTATATACAATGGAATATTAATAGGTCATAAAAATGGGGCTAGAGAGTATAATGCTAAGCAAAATAAATCAGAGAAAGACAAACGCCATATGATTTCACTTGTATGTAGAATTTGAGACACAAAACAAACAAGCAAAGGGGAGAAAAGTGAGAGGCAAACCAAGAAACAGACTCTTAACTGTAGAGAACAAATTGATGGTTATGTAACCAGAGGGGAGTGAGGGCAAGGGAATGGGTTAAGTAGATGGTGGGAGTTGAGGAGGACACTTGTGATGAGCACTAGACGTTGTATGGAAGTGCTGAATCACTATGTTATACACCTGAAACTAATACTACCCTGTATGTTAACTATACTGGAATTAAAATTTTAAATTTTTTCAAAAATAACTATGTAACCCAACTACACAGCACATATGGTAGACTTCCAAATGAACTTTCATTGTCTCTGAGTATCCTGGTTATCAATTCATGGCCTTTAAGCTCCAAAATCTCCTTTTTTGTCTTCTCTGTGAAAAACAGATCTGGGTCCTTTCAACATGTCCCCCGCCCCCCTGCTAGCTGACCTGATGTTCATCTTTGTCAGAAGAGATCAGTGAAGAGACATCGCAAGAGAAAAGGATTTCCCTCCTGACTCCAGCGTGATTTTTCAGCAGGTTCCCATAGTTCAGGAGGCTTCTCCAACCCTGAGTTCCTGCATCACCCTGTTCCTTGGGTGCTTTATGCAGCAGAGTACCTTCAGTGAGATATCTCCCATGAATAGCTTTCCTGGGCCCCCTCGATAGCTGATTTCTAGCAGCCTTCAGAAAGCCGTGTAGTGGGTTGAATTGTGGCCTTCCAAAAAGATGTCTCCTCCAAGCCTGTGAGTGTGGCCCTATGAAGAAACAGGATCTCTGTGGATGTAATTAAGGGAAAGGTCTCAAGAAGAGATCATTGTAGGTTATCTGGGTAGGTGCTAAATCCAATGACAAGTGTCCTTAGAAGGGCAGAGAGGGACGTCTGGGTGGCTCAGTTGGTTAAGCTGCTGCCTTCGGCTTGGGTCATGATCCCAGGGTCCTGGGATCGAGTCCCACAACGGGCTCCTTGTTTGGCAGGGAGCCTGCTTCTCTCTCTGCCTCTGCCTGCCTCTCTGCCTGCTTGTGTTCTCTCTCTCTCTCTCTCAATCTCTGACAAATAAATAAATAAATAAAATCTTAAAATAAAAAAAAAGGGTAAAGAGAGATTTGAAACGGGAAATAGCAACGAACTGATGGAGGCCCAGAAACACCTGCAGCCGCCAGAAGCCAGCAGAGGCAAGAGAAGATTCCCCTCCACCCACGGTGACTTCAGAAGAAGAAGAGCCCCACAGATGCCTTCATTTCTGACTTCTGGCTTCCAGAACTGACAGAGAATGGATTGCTGTTGTCTTAAGCCACCAAGTTCATGGTGAGGTATTTGGGCAGCTAGCTGTACAGGATTTCTGGCAAGTTCCACTGCTGTAGTTCCACAGGGTCTCCTCTGCCATTTGGTATGTCAGAGGCATGGCTTCTCAAGGAGGTGTGGCTCTCAACACCAAGAGGGTGTCTGTGATAGGGGGTGAGTAGAGGGGGTGCCCTTCCTTGGACACTCTCTCAGCTAGAGGGGTAATGGCTGCTCCTTATACTTACTATGCTTTTTTCTTTTCTTAAGATTTTATTTATTTATTTGAGAGAGAGAGAGAGAGAGCATGATTGCGGGCTGTGGGGGGAGAGGCAGAGGGACAAGCAGACTCCCCATAGAGCAGGGAACCCAATGTGGGGCTCTATACCAGGACCCCAAGATCATGACCTGAGCTGAAGACAGACACTTAACTGACTGAGCTACCCAGGCACCCCTGTACCTTCTACTCTTATATTCTTCAGAGTTCTTTGTACTTTTCTAGAGAATCATTTGTTACTCCAGTGTCCTGTTATAGTTAATGAACCTTTACATTTTCTCTCTTCAAATTATTGTGTGATAACTCTCTTCTGATTAGACCCAGATTGATACTCTGAGAAATAAGAAGACTTAAAAAATTGTGTTTCTAAATTTAACTTCTTTGTTTTTTAAAAAGATTTTATCTATTTATTTGACAGAGAGAGAGAGAGAGAGCATGTACAAGTACAAGCAGGGGGAGAGGGAGAGGGAGTAGCAGGCTCCCCACGAAGCAGGAAGCCTGACTCAGGGCTCTATCCCACCCTGAGAAAAATACCTGAGTCAAAAACATATGCTTAACTGACTGAACAACCCAGGTGCCCCAAAATTTAACTTCTTGAATGAAGAAACGTCCACACTTTGTTCTTGATAATTGGTTATAATAGTTAATTACTGAATAAATGAATGAATGATACACATATCTATGGAATTCACCTATCCTGCCTTATGCACTCCTTCCCCTAATAAATAATCATATCAAAGAGGAGGATAAAAACAAAATTAATGAGGCTGAGTCAATTGGATAAGTATATGAAAAAATAAATCTTGACCTTCTAATGCAGACCATTCACAGTAATCAATTCTGATGGACTAAAGAGTTAAATACAGAAAGTAAATATAAAGATTTGAGGGGAAAAATATGAAAAAAGACATATTGCAAACTTAATGGGACATAGAAAGCATGCAACATAACAAAGAAAAAATATAAGTTGAGCTACTTTAAATCAAGAACTTCTGTTCAGCAAGCGACAGCATTAGGAAAGGGAAATGGTGAGCCACAGCCTGGAGAAGTGTTGCAACAGATAGATTTAACAGATGACTCAGGTCCAGAATGCATGAAGACTGGCTACAAATCAGTATGTAAAAGAAAAAAGGAAAATGGACAAGAAATCTGAATAGGCATTTTTATGGAGAGGATATTCAGATGGCCAGTCAACGTTTCTAGGCGTCATTAGAGATTACAAAGTAAATCCACAAGGACATCATTCCTCACCCCCACCAGAATGGAACAATCACAGTTCTTCCCCTGGGGTGAATAAGTATGTTTTGACTGGGGGAAGTAAGGTTCTAGTGAGTCAAGCCTCATTGAACAATTCTAGAGGACAAAAGGTTGCATAAAATCTGTTAAAAGGAGAAGTTGCCTGAGAGGGATAAATATGTAACTTGCCAAATCATTGTGCCTTAAGCAGTTTTGGAAGGAAGTATGAATAATGGGTGAAGGAAGGCAAAAACTAGGTAACGATGACCAGGATTCTGAAATGATTCATTTTTTAATACTTTATTACAACCATATTCTTTTGTATGTGCCAGAGGGTTTTTAAGTCTTAATTCCTGCAATCTAGGATGTACCCATCAATGTCTTAGGAAGAAACAGTACACTCAAAAAGGGTAATTCAAGAGTGTTGGAGGACAGGACAATTCACAAAGTTGTGAACAAGATTAAACAAAATCAATAAAGCAGGATGACACCCCTTAGGTCAGCAATGGTGGAGAAATCCTACCATGTATGGGTCTGAAGGTACAAAGGAAAGGAAGGGAACAGTTACCAAACCCAGAGGGCAGGCAGGAGAGGGCCGACAGATGGGCACAGTGGCTTTCTTTAGAGAAACACAGTTGTGCAGTCCAATGACTTTTAGCAGGAAGACAAACTGTGTTAGTTTCCTACCACTGCTGTGAAAAGTTACCACAAACTTTGTGGATTAAAACAAATTTATTATATTAAAGTTCTGGAGTTCAGAGTCTGGAAATGCGTTTTACTGCTCTAAAATCAAAGGGTTCGTGGGGCTGTGTTTCTTCCGGAGACTTAAAGGGAAAATCTAACCCTTGCCTCCTCCAGCTTCTAAAGGCCTCCCACATTCCTTGGCTCATGGCCCCTTCCAATAACAGCATCACTTTGACCTCTGCACCCATTATCACATCAGCTCTTCTATTCTGACCTTTCTCTTCCCTCTCTGATCTTTCAAGGACCCTTATAATTACATTGAACATACCCAGGTAATCTCCCCATCTTGAGATCTTTAATTTAACCACATCTGCAAAGTCGTCTTTAGCAGGGGTTATAGATGAGGACACGGACATTTTGGGGAACCATGGTTTCTCTCTCCTGACCCTGATATCCTGCTGGTGTCTCTCATTGGCGAGAAACAGATAGCCAGAGGCAAGTAAACCATCTATGTCTATAGAAGCCAACCTCTGGGGCACACAAGGGGAGAGAAGGGTGAAGTATACATCTGCAGTTGCAAATGTAGACTATCTGGTACAAAGGTAATTAAGAATTTTATACATACTCGGCACCTGGTGGCTCAGTTGGTTAAGCATCTGCCTTCGCTTCAGGTCATGATCCTGGAGTCTTGGGATCGAGGCTGGCAGATCAGGCTCCTAGCTCCACAGGGAATCTGCTTCTCTCTCTGACCTTCTCCTCTCTCATGCTCTCTCTCACTGTTTCTCTCTCAAATAAATAAATACAATCTTAAAAAAAAAAGAATTTTATACATACTGACAGATAATTTCTTTGTTCTTATTAAGAAAGTAATATATTTGCAGCTGATTGGACAGAGATTGATGCCAAACTTAAGCTGATCCAATCAGAACCTCCCTCTCAGAAATTTAGAATCAGGCCTATCAGTTTTTCTCTGGCAGTAAATGGAGTGAAAATACGAAGCCATTATCCCACCCTTAAGGCCAGAGAAGCAGAGAAAGCATGTAGTTAGAATAATTTTCAAACTCTCAATTTTAAATATATTTTCAGACATGCTAAAAGATATGTATATATGTTATATATGAAAATTAAAAACAACCCAGTTATTAACTACAGAAAAAAAATTAATGTCAAAGAAAGGAAATAGCTTCTTTTTCTGCAGTCTCTATCCCTGTTAATGGCAACACTCATTTGCCCAAGCCCCAAACTTGGGAGTTATTGTCAACATCTCCGTTTATCTTCTGTGTTTAATGGGTCACTTGGTTCTGCTGATTCTTGCCTTCTAAATTTCCCAAATCCATACTATACTCTCTTTCTCCTTCTCCTATTATTTTTAGTTCAGGTTTCATCATTTTCCTGTTTGTCTCCTGTCTTATCCAATTATATGACATTTCATTTCGATTTCCTGAATGCCAGCACAGTGCATGGGATATAATAGATACAGAATATATGTGGTTGAGAGAATGATTGAATGAATCTCTGATGGACATTTAGATTGTTTCCAACTTTCCTATCCACATAAAAATGCTGTAGTATCTTTTTCGGATATAACTCCTCCCTCCTTTTTTAAAAGGATTATTTCACTTGGATAAATACCCAAATGGATAATTATTGGCAAAATTTTTACTGTTATTTCCATTTAGATTTTCCCAGAAGCGAGACCTAAGGCAGAGATTTGAGTGTAAGTTGGGTATGTGGAAGGTGATGCCAGGAAACATTGGTAAGAGAGTGTGGAAGGGAGGCAAAGCAAGGAAGGGAGCTAATAAAGGGTTTGCTAACAACCAGTTACCACCAAAGGCAGCTGGACTTCAGTCCCACTGGGGAACCCTGAGAGGAAGTATGGAGCATACTGTTGAGTTATCCAAACTGAAGGGCAAGGAAGCTGGGGTGTTATCCACCAACTCCCCAGCTGTCATAGTTTTAAGTGCCAGGAATGGCCAGCGATCCCTGTACGGAGGGATGAGATTACTCCAAACCTTGCTGTGAAAGAGAGAAGGCAAGGGAGTGAAACGCTCAGAGACGAAGACCCTTTGCTCTTTTTTGCTCCTGCTTTCATTGGACCTTCAGGGTAATCATAAATTCTATCGCCATTTCTCAAGCATGTAATGTGTGACAAGGGGTCCTACTGGAACTTGGAGGATCTGTTTACAAGAAAGATATGATCTGTGTGCTCTACGAGTTCTGCTAAACAGCCCAGGGAGACAATGCAGACATCTCTTAGATCACAGGACCCTGGTTTGGGCTAAGAAATCTTTGGAAAAGGCAACTCTTCACGGCATTCCAACAGCAGACTGGTCATGCAAGCCTCAGCATTCTAAAGGTCTATGCCCTTCTCTGAAAACTTCCCTGCCCTCAGCGGCCTCTGTATTATATTTAAACAAGCCAGGAATTCTGGATGATTTCAAGCTCTACATTAATCCCAACACTGAAGAATGCTTCTAGAGGTTATTAGCTCTCTGGCACTTCCAACTTTCTCTGTGTGTAAGCAGAATATGTTCCCTACTATAAACCAAAATTCATATGTTGAAATCCTAACCCCAATGTGGTGGTATGATGAGATGGGGCCTTTGAGGGTGATTAGGTCATGATGGTGGGGTCCTTATGAATGGGATTAGTGCCCTTATAAAAGAGAGCACAGAGGACCCTCTTGATCTTTTTTCCATTATGTGAGGACACGTTGAGAAGACAGAAAGCAGATGGCCATCTATGAACCAGAAAGCTGTCTGCTCCCAGACACTAAAGTTGCTGGCACCATGATCTTGGATTTCCCAGCCTCTAGAACTATGAGGAATAAATGTTGGCTTAGACATTATTTTTGTTAAAGCAAACCAAATGGTCTAAAAGGGTACCCATGGTCAGAACTTCTTTAAGCAGATAACCTCTGAGAGCGGGGGTAAATGTTGAGGGCATGTGGGCAAGGCACGTAGAGCATCTACTGAAGATGTTTTTATAGCTTTTGAAATGCACTGCTAAACTGATTTATGAAAGAATAGAACCAATGTGTACTACATGAAGAAATCTAAAACTATATGAGTTTACCCACACCCTTACTAACATTAGTAACCATAATTATCCTTTAAAAACTTAGGATATTTGAATGCTCTATATTGTTTTCCTTTTGCTTTCTTTTTACCTGTAATTCTCCCCACTTCCTACAATTTCATGCTTATGTGTAAATTGAGCTGTTTCTAAAGTGAATAGCAACTAAATCAATATAAAATCACAAAAAATTAATGTTGCAAAGACACTTTTATGCCTAGCTGGGACAGAGACTCTAGACAATTTTAATTGATATTTTAATTATTTAAATAGATTTAAATAATATTTAATTATTAGAAAAGTTCACATTTTTTATTAGAAAAGTATATGCTTGCTATTGAATACACATTCAAATGCCTAAATCTTACTCAGCTGCACTCAGCATCGTATCAGTAAGAATTCTATCTCTGAGCACCTTTCACTTCCTGGCCTAGGGTCCCTCTGATGCTGTAACATGGCAAACCCTAAAGTACCCATTATTTATCCAAACATACGTAACTTAGAAGGGCAGTTAAGTTAGTGGGGTCACTCTTGACAAATGATTTCCTCTTTCATCCCTCAGGCACACAATTCTGAGATATGTTTCTTAAGGTTTCTCATAAGGTCCTGGTAGGAATGGGCGCCATTTGTCCCTAGAGATGGCCAACATGATAAGGCATTTTCTTCCTGTTAGCTTTTTCTCCTTACCTCTTCTACTCCCCATCCCACACCATTGCTCTCTAGACACACTTTTGCAGGTAATGCACCTGCACATAAGCCCTTATCTTGGACTCTGTTTTCAGGGTTCAGAAGTTGCCATGGATAGCAGACTCTCTGGATGGGTTTTTGGAGCTGTGTTGCACAGCAATATGGACCCAGTTGCTGGAGGTACATGTATGCAGTAACATCACAATTGCTAAGGATATCACCTGTGGTGGCTTGGATGAGGTGGGAGTAGAAAGTGAAACACTGGATTATGTGGTAGTTCTAGACCCTAAATGATATTGGGGCAAGGGTAATTATAAAGATTTTGGAGGTACTGGCCTTTGTCAAATGCTTTGGAAGGCTTCAACAAAGTAAAAGACAGGTTTTGGTCACCATCATTCAACATGAGTCAGGCTGTAGGAGCAAGGGGGCCGGCTGGCAGTGTTCAAGGTGACAGCTTCTTAACCACAGATTGTGCTGAATGAAAATCAGGCACAAAGTCTTGTTTTAAAGAAAACAGAGATGCAGAGGAGAATAAATTCATAGCCATAAAAGATCTCTTCATCAAAATCAAAGGCATTAGAATTATTGGGTGGAAAGCCTGGGGATCTTGTAACTCCAGTCTTTTTGAACCTCCAGTGTCTTTTGGAACCTTGTGCACCAGAAGCACACTTTCATTCTTGTTAGGTTTACTGAAGACCTCACCTGAAGAGGTGTCTAAAATGATGTTTCTAACTTCTCAAGATTTACCCCTGCCACCACTCATTACGTCTTGACTGATAATCAAGGGTTCACTCTCAGTACAGCTTGAATGGGGGGAAAAGAACTCTAGGAAGTTCTTTTCTACTCTAAGAAGAAAGCTTATACAATCAAAAGAATTGTGAGACCTGGCTAATACCCACAAAGGAAGGAAGGAGAAGAAAATGGGCAACAGTAAAGGTGTTGGATGAAGGAAGAGGCAAATATAAGGATTTTTTTTTTTTTGAGAATTGGAAAATTCATTGATATAGATATACACTGATGATTTGGGAGTCCTGGTGAGATCATCTGAATCTACTTCTACTTCACTGCTGAGACAGCTTCTTGAAGCCTGGACAGGATTATGACCTACAATGAATGAGGTGAAGATGTTTAACTTTCCTTGGCAGAGTGCTAGAAAAACTCAGTGAAATTAGATGTTAGAACGGATCCACTATATGAGAGCAGAGAACTCACCACCTGGCTGTGTTCCTTAGGACAACTCATAAGAGGCACCCTTTAGAAAGCACAAGGACTACATTGATAAGGGAGGCATGGGCATCTTTGATAAGCTTGGTAGAACATGAGCTGACCAGAAGAAGATATTGCCAATGGGCTGCCAAGTATCCATGTGGATGGTAGGATTCCGAAATAGTAGAGGGGAGGCACAGCACAAGGAGGATGGAATAACTGTAATGGGTAGCAACACCAGAATGGCAATTAGAGTGCAAAGTTCTGTAGTACAGACTAATAAATAATGGTATTCTGTTCTAGTGGGTGAGCTAGAATGAATATGCCAGCCAAGTAAGGTGGGTTTTGACTTGGATAATTTTTAAAAAAGAAAAAAAAGGGTATTGGAAAGGTGAAGTTTGAAATTAACCACAGCAATGGAAAAATCACAATCCCATATTCAATTTCCAAAGCTAAATCAATTCACAGACCTAAAAGCACATTGATTGAAGGGAAGGTTGGCAGTTCTCCTTGATAAAGGACTCTGCAATACCACTAAAAGTATAAATGGTGACTATTACCCCAATCCTTCCCTACAGCCATATATCAGGATAATGGTGTCTAAGGAAATGGGTAGAGAATCTGGGTTGATACAGATACTACAGGACCTGAAATACCATTATGTCCCTCTAGTTAGAGTTGGGGCTTATGAAGGGCAGATGATAACATACAGCTTAATCCAAGTACACCTACCATGGATCCACTGGGTCCATGGACCTGCCCTGTGGTTGCTTTCCTTCTTCCCACATGTGAAATAGCAATAGATACTTAGTAACTTGCAGAACACTTACAATGATTTCCTGACATGTAGAATAAGAGAGATAGGGAGAGGTTGCTGAAACTGCACCCAATCCAGCCAGGATAAAAATTAGAAGCAACCGGGGGTGCCTAGGTGGCTCATTCGGTTAAGCATCTGACTGTTGATTTCAGCTCAGGTCATGATCTCAGGGTCCTGAGATGGAGCCCCAGGTCAGGCTCTGCACTGGGCATGGAGCCTGCTTACGATGTTCTCTCTCCCTTTGCCCCTCTCCCACCATTCTCGTGCTCTCTATCTCTTAAAAAAAAAAAAAATGGAACCAATCTTAGGAGGAATTACAGAGATTAGTACCACTCTAAAAGGCTTCAAGGACAGAGGGTGGTGGTCCCATCAATTTACCTGACTGGCCCTTATAAAACTCAGAAAGACTGTGGCAGACAAGGGTGGCACACTGCAAATTAACTAAATAGTAGCCCCAATCACAGGTGCCATGCTCCATGTAGTATGGACTGAACAATCAACCCAGTTTCCAGAACTTAAGTGGCTATCGCCCTGTTAGTGTTGTTCTCTTAATATCCATCAATAAAAAGGTTCAAAAGTAGTTAGGGTAGCATAGCCAGGGAGGGGATGGGAAGAAGAGGGAATGAACAGTAATACACATTCATTTTTTCCCCAGGACTCTTTACTTTGGTCACAGTATTGTCCTCTGGGATCTTGATCTGCTTGGCATCTACGGACTATCACAATGGCTCACTATTTGAGCTATTAATTCCAAGCTCAGTTGGTTAAACATCTGACTCTTGATTTCAGCTTAGATTATGGAGTCAGAGTTCTGAGATCAAGTTCTGCGCTGGGCTCTAGGCTCAGCAGGGAGTCTGCGTCTTTCTCCCTCTCCTTCTCCCTCTGCCCTTCCCCTTGCTCATGCTCTCTCTCTAAAATAAATACATAAATCTTTTAAAAGATTAAAATTTTAAAATTTTAAAAGTATAACAGTTAATAATTGTTTAAGATTTTATTTATTTATTTATTTAATTTATTCAACAGAGAGGCGAGAGAGGGAGAAGCAGATTCCCAGCTGAGCAGGGAGCCTGATGCAGAGCTCAATCCCAGCACCCTGGGATCATCACCTGAGCTGAAGGCAGAGGCTTAACGCCTGAGCTACTCAGGTGCCCTAATAAACAATTTTTAAAAACTTTTAAAAACCAGAACAGAGTTTTCCTTTAAGGATGTTAACAGGGTGTCAGTCATGATCATGCAATGCTTAACAGAGAAGAGCAGTGGGCAAAGACCCCACAGTGTGGGCCTGTAAGACCCTCGGGATCTGACCCCTGAATGAATTCCCTCCTCTTCCCACCCCTTCGCTTGCTACTCTACCCATTCTTCAGATCTTGGTTTAGATATTATTTTCTCTGTGAATTTTTCCTGTTTCCTGTTCCTTAAGACTGAGCCATATTTCCCTCCCTTGTTGTGAGCAGCCCAAGTGCTACCTCGTATCATCTACCACTCTATTATAAATTCCTGCTGGTTCATCTCATCACCTAGACTGCCAGATTCTTGAGGACAGGGGCTATGTGGAATTCAACTCTACATTTCCCATCCAGCACGGTTCCCAGCACTGTTCCCAGCCCTGAGCGCATGCCTCATACATTTCTGCTGTATCACATAGATTCTTGGCCCAGACAGGGTGCTGCAGGGGGATCCATGCTGTCAGAGGGTATGAAGAAGATGCCAATAGGAAATATTCAGGACACCCCCTACTGGAAATTGTATTGCCTTATGCTGGTTCTCAGGAAGAGAAAGTAAATTCACTTAATTTTTTTAAGACTTTATTTATTTATTTATTTGTCAGAGAGAAGGACAGAGAGAGAGAGAGAGAGGAAGAGATAGAGCGAGCGCACGCACAAGTAGGGGGAGCAGCAGGCAGAGGGAGAAGCAGGCTCCCCCTCCCCGAGCAGGGAGCCTGATATAGGACTCAGTCCTAGGACCCCGGGATCAAGACCTGAGCTGAAGGCAGACCCTTAACTGACTGAGCCTCCCAGGCATCCCTAAACGCACTTAATTTTAGTTAAAAACACAATAACTGATCTTTAGGTGTCATTTTCATTTTAGCAGTCCCCTTTAAATGCCGCGTTATGTTTTATTTAATCAGTCCTCTATTGTTGGACATTTACATTGTTTCCAACTTTTCGCTGTTATAAATAACAGTAAAATAAAGAGCATTTTGATGCATGTTGCCAAAATTTCCCTCTAGAGACACTATACTAATTCACTTCCCGACAGCAGTGTGCTCTGTGTGACTGGGGCATGTTAGCCTGGAAATAGGAATATGCCACGAGAAACCAGCAATGCCCCTAGGTTGTGCAGTGCCCTGGACAAAGACACACAACTTGTTTTGAAACAAATATATGCACAGTTTGTTGAAGAATGTCTTACAAAATTCATAGGACCATTTGATATATATGGATTTACTGATACAGATTTGGAACAGTGGATCAAAAAGGGATATTTCTATATTTATTTATCACCCAGGCAGTACTCATGAAGACTCTTTGCTGTGTCCAGGCACCAACTCTTCCTGTTCTGTATTGTCAAGTCGCCATTCTGGCTTGTGTTAGAGTTCCCATTTTGAGAAAAAGCAGTCATGTATGTGGCCATTACTTGCAATGCCATGGTGCTGGCACCTGTTCGTATTGACACGATGGAGACTTTCCTGACTCTTGAGGCTCCTTGGAACCGTGACACTGTGGCATCATTGCTGAGGAGGCCAAGGCATGCTGTCTGCCCAATGCTATAAACGCTCTCCAAGTTTTTCTTTGTGCTTTGCTGATGTGGCCACCAATGCCAGGATTTCCCAGAGTGCAGGAAGATGCAAATGAAGGTTTATTTTCCTGTCTTGGTAAGAGTATTGTTTGGAATTTTATAGCATAGTGGTAGAACAACAGCTTTCCAACCATGTTTTTTCTTTATCCCTTTGGGCTATAGTTGCAGCACTTTTAGAATGTGGTCTCCTTCAATGTTGACCCCACCATGCTTTCCATACTACCACCAGCAGGGGTGAGAGGGCAGGCAAGGAGCCGATGGACCGAGCAAGAAGTTCATCCTGAAGGACTTAAGACTGACCAGGGAAAGCAAGACATCATCCCATTGGCTGAGTGTAAGAGAGAACATCAATTGGAAGGTCCTGTTGGGGTCCAAGAACAAAGATCATACAAACTCTCAGAAGAGATGACATATGGCATGGTGTCCACAGAGGGTCCAAAGTCACAACTTTGGGTACCAGAGGGGGTGTGCAGGGTAAAGACACCTGCTGCCTGCTCTGCTGGCCTCAGTTGCTATTGACCACAGGCAACATCCAATCTAAATGGGCTATATAGGTCCGCACACAGACTATTAGCAACACTGTGTGCCAAAGATGATTGAAAGTTACCAAAACCAGTGTGTTAGCTCCACTGTTGTGACCCAGTCTCTCAAGATTCTGTGAAAGAAACACTACCAGTAAAAAGTTGTGATGTACTCATAGTCCTCCAGGAAATGCCTTGGTCATGAGAACGAGGAACTACCCCATCAACAGAGAGTCCTCAGTCTCATGGCACTCCCTCTCTTCCACCCCAGCCAGCTCATTGCCTGGGGGGAGTACAGAGAGTTAGAGTGTATACTAAAGAGATATGGGTTCTGAGCTCATGAGGGATCTGGTCTGGGAGCAGGGTGACCACCCAGATGGCCCAGGCTTGGGAGGAGACAGAAAATGTTGAGAAAGGCAGTACACAACAGGCATCTAGTCCCAGATCTTGAGAACACCGCCCATAGCAATAGCTGAATGACTGCTTTTGCAATATATTCACAGAGAGGAAAGATTATTTTTGTTGCCACTGTTGGTGGTGAGTCTAATACCAGTATTAAGCAAATGTGGGAAGTCTTATGCCCTCCAGCCAGGGGTACCCCAGTGCCTTTTAGTCAGATTGCTGGCAAATGTACAGGAATGGTTTTATAGGATAAAGGAGGGAAAATATGGGAACACATAGTTCTCATCAACTAAAAATAACTTTTCATGCTTTTTTATTTATTTTTTTTTAGTGATACTCTTTCAGTTATAAATTTGCTTCGTAGGCTGTTGGATCCTTTACTCCCCTTAGCTAAGCTCTGAGACTAACTTTTTTAAAGTGTTATTGCAAGACAAGCTAATGTTTTCATAGAGCTTGCCAAAATAGATAGGAATGACTTAAGAAAAAAAAAAAAACCAGTTCCAGGAAATATGTAATGACTTTTTTTAAACAAAGAACACAGAATCTGAAATTGTGAAAAATGCTGTATGATACCCCTTATAACATTTTTGGAATCTTTTTAAAGCGTAAGCTAATAGTCTAATTAACAAAATACAAGGTTTGAAGAACAGTTTGTAGAGTTGTTAAAATCTCTTAAAATGCATTTTTGATCTTTTATAGGCTGGTAAGGACACTCCCTTATTTTACAAGAGTGAATTGTAATTGTTTCTTCATTACACAGACCTTAAACTTGATAGAAATGTTAGTCCTTGACCATCCTATGTTCCTTAGGCTCCAACATCAGCTTTCAAGTGAAAAGTTTGCATAAGCAGTTCTGCCCTTCTGGTTTTCTTCCATGGAAAAAAGAAGAAAAGAAAGAAAGGGAGGGAGGCAGGAAGGAAAGAACGGAAGAGAGAGGCAGAATAGAACATTCTGGATTCACAGTTAACGGACCATCAATCTAATGACACCCAGGTTATGCTGTGTTTGAAGACCATTACCAGCAGATGTTCCTTCCACCTGGATTCTCAGCAATGTCCCCTTGTATTTCTCTCTGGTCTACACAACCAGGTTGCTGGGGAGCAGGCAGGAATTGATGAGAATTATTTTGGAAAACTGACTTCTCTCATTCAGACATAGCTTTTCCGGAGCAGAGTATTTTCAGAACATTTACTGGCAGCATAACATAGATGATATCACAGAAGTAATTCCCGCACTGCTGAGCTGCCTAATTCCCCAGTTAAACACTGCTCTGATGTCAACAGCCTCACAGCCAAGAGGACTGCCAAAGTCATGTTGCACTTAAAAAGACTTCTCACCACCCCAGGAATGCCACTTTCCACTAATATTAATTTCAAATAATTAGTTATTCTTTTTCTTAATCAGTATTTGACTTATTTTAGTTATATAGATTTAGACATACTTTAGTTGGTTGAAATTTGAAATTTTTGTTAAAGATTTTGTTAAAGATTTTATTTATTTTTTTGAGAGATAGAGAGAGAGAAAGAGAGGGAGAGCATGAGTGGGGGGAAGGGCAGAGGGAGAGTGAAAAGCAAACTCCCCACTGAGCGCAAAGCTCAGGGGCTTGATCCCAGGACTCTGTGATCATGACCTGAGCCAAAGGCATATGCTGAACTGACTGAGCCATCCAGGTACTCCTGAGACTTGAAATTTTAAACAAAATTTGAAAATTTCAAATGATTGAGCTTGATCCTATCATGACACCAATGCCATGTAGAGTCAGGGATATGAAAAGACATGAAGTTGAGTTTGAGTGTTTGCCATACCTTTGTCTCAGGTAATATATCATGTAAAAATATGGAAGAATCAAGAATATTGACATTTTGTAGGAATGCCTATTCCTTGCCCACAGAAAGATACCAAAAAGATATCTTATCCTCCTATATTTCTGGTCCCAAGTTTCAACATCTGTAAGAAATAAAATGGCATTTTGTAGATGACCTCTATGGTCCTTATTATTCTAAGAATTCATTGCTTCATGAAAACAGAGAATTCATGCTTGAGCAAAGAAGAGAGTTTAGTGGCCAAGAAAGACCTTCACTATTAGTAACAGTCTTGTTCACATTATGTTGTAATACGGTTCTGGGATGGGTGAGTAGCTGGACAAGAAGGTACTCTGCTATTACAAGGTTGAAGAGTACCCATTCAGTTTCAGTCAATCAACTTCCAGAAAGCATCATATTCACATCTTTAACAATCATAAAACAGAAGACATCCATGGCTGGAATTTTAAGGAGGAGTTACGGTGGGGACTATTTTCAGAACTGTGTGCCGTGTTTAGGGCACTGACAAGAGATGTTGAGACACCCAGGACTAGAAATAGCAGAAGGGTGTGTTACAGGAGCCCAGTGGGAGTTGGTCCTATCACTGACCACAGCCCACAAGGCTGGGACTGACACTTTTCACCCAGGGAAAACCAATCCACAAGCTCAGCTAAGCCAGTCAGGTATTCTTTCTCAAGGAATTGAACTTAATGGCCAGAGATCAAGCCAGCCATATGACGCAAGACCTTTAGCTATAAACTCTGGTGGAGCTACAAGCAGTCAGTAAGATCCATCCAAAGACAGAAATTAAGAGAATCACAGAGGAGTCTTGCCTGGAGGGAGAAAGAGATAGATGGAGAGGATGTAGAAATTAAAGACTGTGGCCCCAGAATCATAGAGAGATATTTTCTCTGATATCTTTAAATTCCCAGTGTACCCCAGCTAAGTTCATTTCAGTCCTTAAGTCATCAGTGACTCACTGTACTTACACCCTTTGGTTACACTGGCCCAGAGAAACCCAGATTTTCCTGAGACACCTTTAGTATTCAACTAGTATGTAATGGCTGTACCATAGTCCATTTTATGAAATAAACAAACCATAGTTTATTTATAAATCTCTCATCATCTCTAATATTTTGCATTATAAACATCCTTGTAATCTGAGTCCATCTATCATTTTTTTCTAGAGGTAAATTCCAAGAAGCCGAACTCCTGGGCTATTTGGATAGTTTGATGTGTTTATTACCTTTGGTTTATTACCTTTGGTTCAACTAATTTATACTTGGACAAGCAGTGCATGGCAATCCCGTTTCAACCTATTCCCTAAATACTGCCATTCTTATTTTTCCATACATGCCAATATGTTGGGTTGAAAAGTATTTCATTGTTAATTTTTATTTCATTGATTGAACTTTTTCTCAAATATTGATGGGCACTTATATTTGTATATGTATGTCTTGAGTTTATGACCTTTACTTACTTTCTATTGTTGTAGTCAATTTCTCTTATTGATTTGTAAGAGACTTGAATTAACCCATTGTCTGTTACCTTGGTTTAAATATTTTCCAGTTTATTGTTTGATTTTAAAATTTTGTTTGTGGGTCACTTAAATATCATTCTTCCACTACCTTTTTTCAAAATGTAAAGACAGAATGTGGGATTATTCAGTTAAGTGGTTTGTACTTGTGTTTGGTTTGTACTTTTAGATTCTAATCAATCCTATTAGTCTTTACTTTCATCTAAGGCTTAGCCAGTTCCTCCTCCTCAAGTCTTTGATGGCAGGTTTTTACTCCGGTCCATATGTGCTTGCCTCTAGATGTGAAAGCTGGTGCAACTCTATTCACCTATGAAGGTCTCCTTTCTCTTTAAATTCAGTTAATTGGACTTTATTTCCCACTATTTATTAGGTTCATAGAAAAGTATGATAAATCATACATTATTCAGGTGTTTCTTGCTGTTACTATGACAGGGAAAAATTTTCATGTCCTTTTACATCCTAACTGGAATCAGACTTCAAGATGTCTTAAATTTCCTTGAGTCTTTTTTTTCCTTCCTCACATCCAATTTCTCTGCAGTTCAAGCAACTATATCTACAGTATAAATTTTGAATCTATCCACCACTGTCTCCAATTATTCTACCAATGCTGATATATTCAGTGGATTACTGAAGTAGTCTACTAACTCATCTCCATGCTTGTATTCTTGACAACCTCTATATTCCATTCTCCATGAGAAGCCAGAATACTCATTTAAGTGAAAAATCGGATTCCCTTTTGCAAAATCAACAATTGTTTCTTATTTTATCTGGACTTAAATCCAAATTCCTTATCACAGCCCACAGTGCTCTACATGTGATTCTTTTTTTTTTTTAATGTTATGTTAGTCACCATACAGTACATCATTAATTTTTGATGTAGTGTTCCATGATAGAGTGTTTGCGTATAACACCCAGTGCTCCGTGCAATACACACCCTCCTTAATACCCATCACCAGGCTAACCCATCCCCCCACCCCTCTCCTCTCTGAAACCCTCAGTTTGTTTCCCATAGTCCATAGTCTTTCATGGTTCGTCTCCCCCTCTGACTAGCCCCGTTCATCTTTCCCTTCCTTCTCCTAATGTCCTCCATGCTATTCCTTATGTTCCACATGTAAGTGAAACCATATGATAATTGTCTTTCTCTGCTGGGTTTATTTCACTCAGCATAGTCCCCTCCAGTTCCATCCATTTCGATGCAAATGGTGGGTATTCATCACTTCTGATGGCTGAGTAATATTCCATTGTATATATGGACCACATCTTCTTTATCCATTCAACTATTGTTCATCCATTCAATTGCTCCTTCCACAGTTTGGCTATTGTGGACATTGCTACCATTAACATTGGGGTGCACATGCCCCTTCTTTTCATTACACCTGTCTTTGGGGTAAATGCCTGTAGTAAAATTGGTGGGTTGTATGGTAGCTCTATTCTTAACATCTTGAGGAACCTCCAAACTGTTTTCCAGAGTGGTTATTCTGGCTTGCATTCCCACTAACAGTGTAAGAGAGTTCCCCTTTCTCCACATCCTCGCCAACATTTGTTGTTTCCTGTTTTGTTAATTTTGGCCATTCTAACTGGTATAAGGTAGTTTCTCATTGTGGTTTCAATTTCTCAAATTTTGTATTCTCTGAGGGCTAGTAATATTGAGCATTTTTTCATGTGCCTGTTAGCCATTTCTATGTCTTTTTTGGAGAAGTGTCTGTTCATGTCTTCCGCCCATTTTTTGACTGGGTGATTAGTTTTTTGAGTGTTGAGTTTGAGAAATTTTTTATAGATCTTAGATACTTCTTTAATTGCATCTCATACCACACTTTTTCTCACTAATCAAATTTCTACCAACATTGATTTCCATACTTTCCTATCACATCCCAAGATCTGTTTCTCTTTTTGCTTCCCACTTACTGGCCTTTGCATTGCTATTGCTTGCCAGGAAAGCTCTCCCAGATCATCACAACTTTTGGCTGTCAGACTGATCCTCTCTGCTTTGCATGGTACCAAAATCTGCAAACATATTTCCTGAGATTCCCTTGCATACTAGGTTTTGCCTAGGTTCAGCCAAAGAAGAGATCCGACAAGAGATTAAACATTAGGGGTAAGGGAGAGATTATTCCCCTCACCCCTCTGTGAGGAGGTATCGTCAGCAGTGATTGCATCTTTTCTGTGGTTCTAGCTCTGGCCTGGCAGCCCCTGCCACAGTAATAGTATGTCTCATTTGCATAGGACTAGGAGTGGATTTCCTTCCTGCTCATCTCTGGTTGCCTTACCACACCCTGTTTGACTTAACAACTCTTCTGACACTCATATTAAATGACCTCTATTTAACTGCCTGGTGTAATTGTTTTGTGTTGGTTTTGTTGCCAGTGTAATTCAGCTGATGCATTTGGTTATATGTTATCATTCAGTTCTGAGCTCAGATGATATCTCCTCAAAAAACTATTTTCTGACCATTCTGTGTACAGTAGTGTTCTAGTAACTCTCATTATATCACTTTTTAATTTATTGCCTGTTTTCTCCGAATAGCATATAGGCTTTAAGAGAGTACAGACCTCCTTAATCTTGTTGAGTGCTCTTTCCCTGTGTCTAGAATGGTACCTGGAAATAGTAACACCTTAATAAATATTTGTGGAATAAATGAAAGAAAATACCTACTACTTTTTTTTTTACTTTTAATTTTTTATTTTTTATAAACATATATTTTTATCCCCAGGGGTACAGGTCTGTGAATCACCAGGTTTACACACTTCACAGCACTCACCAAAGCACATACCCTCACCAATGTCCATAATCCCACCCCCGAAAATACCTACTACTTTTATGAGTTTAAGCTTCACAGTTATATTTTAATCCACCTAAAATTTATTTTGGTGTAGATGTAAAGTATCGATACAATTTTTGTGTTGTATAGCCACTAGCATAAACCCATTGATTGAAAAACTATTCCTTTTGCCCTGATTCATACTGATCCCTTTATTATATACAATTTCTGTACATATATTGTACTTATATTTGTTATTGGACTTTCTGTACTGTTTTGTTGTTTAACCCATGCAAGTAATATACTATTTTATATCTTTATAATGCATTGTAAAAACTAGTGGGCCAAAATCTCCCCTCTTTTAAACAAATTGTAGCAAATATATAACATTTTTATTGATCTAGATATACTTAAGAATAAAATTTAAGGGCCCACAAAATCTAACTTGCATTTGATTGAAACTGTTTTAAATACATGGATTATTTTGAGGGAAAAATTACTTTATAATATCGAAACTTCCCATATAGAAAAATAGTATTTCATTCTATTTTTTTTTCAATTCAGTTGTGTATAGTGTAGCACTTCAGTAAAGTTTTAGAACTCTTATTATATAAATCCTGCATAATTCTTCCCCTTAATATTAGCAGTGAATTTTGAGTTCTTACTATGTGTCAGGAACTGTTCCAAATACTTTAAATGTATTAGTACTATATAATGCACACAATCATATAGATAGGTACGTTTACTACCATTATTCCTAAAATGATTTATATTTTATAGTTATGTTGAATGAGATGATATCCTTTTGCATTTTCTAACACTTTATATATAGGAAAGCTATTGATTTTTATAAATATATCTTGTAATTGGGGCATGTCTGGTTTTTAAAAATGAGTTAGAGTAATTACCAGTTCAATGTGCACTTAAGAATGCTGCTCTGTGATAAATAACATATTATGCCTACCCATATTCACACAGAATTTTTAGTAAACTTTAAATATTTATCATTAGTCATATTAACAATAAGAATTACTACTTACGGGATGCCTGGGTGTTCAGTCAAGTAGTGTCTGCCTTTGAGTAAGGTCATGATCTTGGGGTCCTATGGTCCTGGGATCAAGCCCCATGTCAGGCTCCCTGCTCAGTAGGGAGTCTGCTTCTCCCTCTCCCTCTGCCCCTCCCCCCTGCTTGAACTCTCTCTCTCCAGCTCTCTCTCTGGTGTTCTCTCTCTCTCTTTCTCAAATAAAGAAATAAAATCTTTTAAACAAAAAGAATTACTACTATCAAAGAAGATCCTACTATCTGACAAACACTATGCTTGACAATTTACATATATGATATCTTTGAATCTCTGGCACAACACCCTATATAACAAGAATTATTATACCCATTTTACAGATGAGAAAAATTGAGACGCAGAGAGAATAAGTTATTTCTCCAAGTTCACATATTTCTACTCTGCTGCTTAAAAGGTAACTTATACATATAACAACTGTTTTCATTTTCAAATGTTAATTAATATAAAACTGGAGCACCAGGGTGATTCAGTAGGTTGAGCATCTGACTCTTGGTTTTAGCTCAGTTCATGAACTCAGGGTCCTGGGATCAAACCCCATCTTGGGCTCCACGCTCTGTGGTAAGTCTGCTTGGGATTCTCTCTCCTTCTCCCTCTGCCCCTACCCCCTACACCTTCTCTCTCTCACAAATGAATAAACAAATCTTTTAAAAGTTAATTATATAAAACTATAATTGAATTTTGATAGTATAAAATAAAAATAAATGAGTAAAGTAAAATATAATATTAATTTCTTTAACATTGCACTCTTAAAACTTTTATTTTGGACTGAGGGTCATTTTCTCTTCATGAAATTTTACTACAGTTTAAGGCAGGGCAGTGTGATGTTGTCTGAAGGGGGCTTGATTCCATATCCCAATGAATGTTTGGTTTGGTTTTCAAAAAACCATAATTTCTTAGTGTAGTAAGAAAAAAAATTTCAAAAGAAAATTATATGTAATAAGATATCTAGGAATAAACTTAACCAAAGAGGTGAAAGCCCTGTACTCTGAAGCAATAAAACATTGATGAAAGAAATTGAAGAAGGAAAGAAATGTAAAGATATTCCATGCTCATGGATTGGAAGAACAGATACTGTTAAAATGTCTATGCCACCTAAAGCAATCTACAGATTTAATACTATCAAATTTTGGGGGTGGGGACACCTACCCTAAATTCCGAATAGAATTTCTCACAGAACTAGAACAAAAAATCCTAAAATTTTTATGGAACCACTAAAGACCCCAAATATACAGAACAATTTGGAAAAAGACAAACAAAGCTGAAAGTATCACAATTCCAGGCTTCAATTATATTACAAAGCTGTAGTAATCAAAACAGTATGGTACTGTAAAAAAATAGACATATAGATCAAAGGAACAGAATAGAAAACCCAGAAACAAACCCATAATTATATAGTCAATTAATCTTTGACAAAGCAGGAAAGAATATCCAATGGAAAAAAGACAGTGCCTTCAACAAATGGTGTTGGGAAAACTAATCAGCTACATCCAAAAGAATGAAGTTGGACCACTTTCTCAGAAATAAATTCCAGATGAATGAAAGACCTAAATGTGAGAACTGAAATCATAAAAATCCTAGAAGAGAGCACAGGCCGTAATTTCTCTGATATGAGCCATAGCAACATTTTCCCAGATACGTCTCCTGGGAAAAGGGAAACAAAAGCAAAAATCAACAATTGGGACTTCATCAAGATAAAAGGCTTTTGCACAGTGAAGAAATGATCAACAAGGGGCACCTGGGTGGCTCAGTGGGTTAAAGCCTCTGCCTTCCACTCACGTCATGATCTCAGGGTCCTGGGATCAAGCCCCGCATCAGGCTCTCTGCTCAGTGGGGATTCTGCTTCCCTCCCCACCTCTGCCTGCCTCTCTGCCTACTTGTGATCTCTCTCTGTCAAATAAATAAATAAAAAATTTTTTAAAAAAGAAATGATCAACAAAACAAAAAGCAGCCTATGGAATGAGAGAAGATATTTGCAAATGACATATTGGATAAAGGGTTAGTAACCAAAATATATAAAGAACTTATAAAACTCTGGGCCCTAAAACAAATAATCCAATTTTAAAAATGGGCAGAAGACATAAACAGGCATTTTTCCAAAGAAGACATACAACAGACACATGAAAAGATACTCAACATCACTCATCATCATGGAAATGCAGAACAAAACTGCAGTGAGATGCCAAGTCACACCTTTCAGAATGGTTAAATTAAAAAACACAAGAAAAATAAATGTTAATGGTGGTATGGAGTAAAAGAAACCCTCTTGTACTATTGGTGGGAATGCAAATTGATGCAGCCACTCTGGAAACCAGTGTGGAGATTCCTCAAAAAGTTAAAAATAAAACTACCCTAAGATCCAGTAATCATACTACTGGATATTTACCCCCAAAATTTAAAAAAAAAAAACACTAATTCAGGGAGGTGGAAAATCATTTACCATGCTAATGGACATGAAAAAAAAAAAGCTGGGGTAGCAATCCTTATATTAGACAAACTCGATTTTCAACCAAGGTAATAAGAGATAAGGAAGGACACTACATCATAATTAAAGGGTCTATCCAACAAGAAGATCTAACTATTGTAAATATCTATGACCCTAATGTGGGAGCAGCCAATTATATAAACCAACTGATAACAAAATAAAACACATCAATAATGATACAATAATAGTAGGGGACGTTAACACCCCACTCACTGCAATGACAGATCATCTAAGCAGAAGATCAACAAGGAAACAAGGGCTTTGACTGACACAATGGATCAGATGGACTTCACAGATATATTCAGAGCACTCCATCCCAAAGCAACAGAATACACTTCTTCTTGAATACACGTGGAATATTTTCCAGAATAGATCACATACTGGGTCACAAATCAGATCTCAACTGGTACAAAAAGATTGGGACCAATCCCTGCATATTTTTGCTCCATTATATCTTCTGCCCCACCCTTCTCTCTTTCCTCTTCTTCTGGGATCCCAAATATTCTAATATTGTTTCCCTTTATGGTATCATTTATCTCTCGAATTCTCTGCTCATGATCTAGTAGTTGTTTCTCTCTCTTTCGCAGCTTCTTTATTCTCCATCATTTTGTCTTCCAAATCACTAATTCTATCCTGCTTCATTTATCCTCACATTTAGAGCCTCTGCTTTTTGTTGTTGTTGTTGTTGTTGTTGTGTGTGTGTGTTTTAGGATTTCATTTATTTACTTGTCAGGGAAAGAGAGAGAGAGCAGAAGCAGGGGGAACAGCAGGCAGAGGGAGAGGCAGACTCCTGACTAAGCAAGGAGCCTGACCAAGAAGCCCAATGTGGGCCTTGATCCCAGGACCCTACGATCATGACTCAAGCCAAAGGCAGATGTTTAACTGACTGAACCACCTAGGCATCCCTAGAGCCTCCATTTTTTATTGTATCTCATAATGGATTTTTTGGTTTTGACTTGATTAGATTTTAGTTATTATATTTCTCTAGAAAGAGATTCTCTAGTGTTTTCTGTTTGTTTTTTTTTCAGCTAATATCTCTATAATCATTATTCCTAACTCCAGTTTTGGCATTTTACTTATATCCTTACTGATTAGGTCTCTGGAAGTCAGTACTGCCTCTTTTCTCTTTTTTGAGGTGAGTTTTCCGTGTTGTCATTCTGTCCAGAGAAGAATAGATAATTGATAGAACAAAATATTAAAAGGGTAAGAACAACCCTAGAGAAATATACACTAAACAGATCAAAAGAGACCCAAAAGTAAGTACGTAAATAAATAAATAAAGTAAGTAAATAAATAAATATTTTTTATAAAGAGAATAAATCTGATAGGTGAACAGAATAGAGCAAATTCATTGGATCTTGCATGTATTTTGGTCTGTTTGTTTGAAAACTAGATCCCAAAATTGTAAAGAAAGAAAATGTATATGTATATTAAAAAAAAAAAACAACTAAATCCAGTGAAAAGGTAGAATGTAACTGTACAAATGAAAATTAAAAGACAAAAAAAAAAAAAAAGAAAAAAGGAGGAATATGAACAGACAGGTTATGTTCACCAGAGCAATGAACTGTATCCTGAGTGTTTTTTGGTCAGTTTGTTAGAAGAAACTACATCTCAAAATTGTAAGAAAGAAATACATATATATGAAAAATAAAATTAAATACACTGCAAGGATAGAATGTATCCTTAAAGATGAAAACTTTAAAAGATTTAAGCAAAAACAGTTGATAAAATTAGAAATTGGTTGAAAAGGAAAGAGAAAAAAATTAAAATTAAAGTTTAAAGAAGCCTGGCGGTGGGGGCGGCATGACATCTATATGCTATATTCCCCTAGTGCTGGAGTTTTGCCATTCTTATTGATGGGTAAGCTTGGTCGAGGCTGGATGTTCTTGCTGATCTTCTCAGGAAGGGGCCTGTTGTGTTGATTCAGGTGTCTTCCCTGTCCCCTCTCCCATCCCCAACCCGGGGCAGAATTGCGTGGCCCTTGAAAGGGTACTGTCGGTTGTCTTTTGGTTTTCTTGACTGTTTCCTTTGCTGTGCAAAAACTTTTTTATTTTGATGACGTCCCAATAGTTCATTTTTGGCTTATTCCTTGCCTATAGAGATGTGTCTAGTGTTGCTCCAGATTGCTCCAGATTACTCTATGTGGTTTTTGTTCCTTGAAGCCTTTCCACACTGCTTTAGAGAATGAGAATGAAAATGGCAGCCTCCCAATCTTTAGCCCTGGAACAGAAATCTTGGGACCTCACTCCTCAGTGTGCCCCCAGGGAAAAGCAGTCAATCACTTTTGTCTCCCTGTCTGGGCCACACTCCATGCTCTCCCAAGTTGTGACCAAGTATTTCTATCTCAGGCATGTGATCCCATATCAAGTCTCCAAATCCTGCAGACACCTAGGAGGTGTCTGCCTGCTTCTGACATTTGCTGGGCCCCTGCTCAGAGAGCAGTCACCCAACCTTTCCATGGTTCTCAGTTTTCAGCCACTCTGAACTAAAAGCCTACTCCTGGCCTTGCTGATTGCAGCCAGCTTCCCTGCTCTGATGCCTGGAAACTCTGTCACATTCAGGCACCTCCAGTCTTCCTGTGACCCTGGGAATTCTGAGACCACACTGTCCCACCTAGGAACTGCCCCACTTAGCCAACTGAGCACCTTTCAGGTAGAGACATCCCTCACTGAAGCAGACTTCTAAAAATTCTGATTTTGTGCTCTCCTGCATATCACTTTCCAGTAGCTGACTTATGGAGACTCCCTCACCATGGTTTAGCTACCCATATATCATCTTGGATTCACTTTTCCACACCTCCTAACTTATAGGAAGTGGCCAATTTTCTATTTGTAGAGTTGCATCTATTCTTTTCTTAGATCTCTGGTTGAGTTCACATGTGTTCAGAATAATCTGATAGCTATTTAGTTCAATTTCTGGGACCGACAAAACTAAGGTCTCCTACTCTCTGCCACTTGGACCACATAGCAATAAGTATTAATTTTAATGACTAGTTTTCATCATTGAAAGGAGTGAAGTTTGACATTAAATAGCTCAGATCATATACAAATATGTATAATAAATTTTACTCTAATGAGAAAAAGTATATCAATAAACTTAGTAAATAGGCATGCATTGAAAAAAATACACATCTAGAAAATAATTTTTTTAAAAAATTCAGACTCATAATATAAACTTTGATCTTTCAGCTAAATTAGGGTGTAACTCAAAACATAACAGCGACCTAAAATAAGAAATGAAGAAACCTCACATTGTCCAAAAACAGGTAGGATATTTCAATTGTAGTTGCGAGCAAACTTCCAGGTGTTTGGTGAAATAGTTATCAAATATTTCAAATATTTATATCAAATGTTTACCAAATATTTCAAACATATTTATCAAACATTTGGCATGACTAGTTGGAGTGAAGCATCTTTCTCCATCAAATTTATTGGTTTACTGCCCTAGTGGGCCAATGTCCATTCTCCTATCACCACTCGTCTCTCAAAAGTGAGAGATGAGACAATGATGGGGCCAGTCAATGAAAACCCATTGCAAAGGGTAGAGAAGTAACACAGGTAGTTCCAACTATTCACACAAGAGATCAATATGATCACATTTCTGTATGAACAGCAATATTGTTATTGAAAACTGCTAAATCACTAGCATTGTACACTGTTTTGTGGAAAGGAAAGACATAAAACATCCTATCTTTCTCTTAAATTGTGAATGCTCTGGCATCAAGTAAACCAAACACATATGAAACAGCATGAGGAGAAACTACAAATCAATGTTATCAACAACTAAGAACTAGAATGATAGAATGTAAATTCATGAGGATCATAAATCCTTAGAATGTTGGAATATACGGTCCAGAGGTCAAGTTACTTTATCTTCCGGCAAAGACAACTGAGACCCAGAAACGGTCAACCTGTAACAGCCAGAAGAACTCAAACTCATAGAGATACATAAAAAGATACAGGGAAGTAGGGGAAAAGACTATTTTGACAGGTATTGTCCCCAGTTAGACCCCAAGACCTGTTCTTTACTCCCTATCTGCTTTGCCGATTGTCCTTTGTCCCAGATTTTTCCTTAAGCTCTTCTTTCTAGTTTCTCTTAACTCAGGCAAAAGACGCAAGCAAACTTGGAAACTCCTCAAGCAATAACAACTGCCCATATGAAGAGCTCCGGTGGCCTAGACCTCCCAGACCAGTTTGAACTCAACTCCTGACTCATACCTGTGCAGATGGACCATGCAGTGACCAACAGTTACCTTTTTCTCCTGATAATACCAAAATCTTCACCCAAAGAGGCGCCTCAGCCTTATTAACAGAGCATACAATGTTTGTATAAGCTATTTCCTTAAGGTGCATGAATGGCCTTTAGAGGATGAGACAAGGCTTCCCTATCTAAATATTCATCCTAACCCATTCACCCTCTCTCAGGGAGGCATGGCTTTGGAATGCTTCCCTGCAATCTCCTTATGTGCTGAAATAAAGTTTCCTTTGTGCAACAACACCACCTGGTATAGTTCCTATCTGAGACTCACCAAGGAGCAAACTCTTGTTAGTTTGTTTATAGTAGCACCAAAAAGCCTTTGGGTAAAGGTGAAACCTAAATGCATGGTCTACAGGAGGGAGCAGAATAAGGTAGCTAGGTGGTCTCTATAAGATGTTAGCAGGAATTTCAAAAATAGAACTTTAATTTTAGAATAGTTTTAGATTTGCAAAATAATTGGGAGGATAAGGCAGAAAGTCCCCACACACCACACTTAGCTTTTCCTTTATTATTAACATCTTACATTTGTATTATGCATGTTACAACTAAGGAACCAATATTGAGCCATTATTATTAAAGTTCATATTTTACTCAGATTTCCTTAATTTTGTTTAAAAAAAAAAAACCCACAAAGTTCAACTGAGTAAACTCTGAAGATCTTATTGGTTTTATTCAGTGATTAATGAATCAGGCAGCATCCCATCTTGTAGGAAGTAAGGAGCTCAGAAGAACTGAGCAAAATGGAGATTATTACAGGCAGAAGGGGGCAGGGACAAGGAAGGAGATGATTACCTTCTCTTTCTTTGGGGGAAAGAAAGGGTCTGTCAGTTGGGTTACCTCACTACGGCTGACCAGGTGATTCCAGATGGACTGGTTACAGGTTACATTCTGGGGACAGGTTGAAACTGCAATTAGGTCAGTTATTAAGTCTTGGTTTGCTGATGTGGTGCTTAGCACAAGTGACTTCATTTTGAGTCTCTTCTTTTGAAAACTGTTTTTATCTGCTATCACTTTTTTTTTTTTCCAGGATCCCATCCAGGAAACTATATTACATTTGGTCATCATGTCTCCTTAGATTCCTTGACTGACAATTTCTCAGACTTCATGAGCTTTTGATGATCTCAACAGTTTTGAGGTATTCTGTAGAATGTCCCTCTTTTGGGGCTTACCTGACATTTTTCTCATGATAAGACTGGGGTTATGTGTTAGTGGGGTGGGGAGGGAAGACCACAGAGGTAAAGTGCCCTTCTCATCACATTATAACAAGGCAACATGCTGTCAGTAAGACTTATCACTGTTGATGCTGAACTTGATCACCTGGCTCTTTGTCACCTGTCAGGGTTCTGTGCTGTTAAATTACTCTTTTTCCTCCTGGATATATTGTACTATTTTATTTATTTATTTTTAATATTTTATTTATTTATTTGGGAGAGAGCGAGAGAGAGAGAGAGAGAGAGAGAGTGCACAAGTCAAAGGGAAAGACAGATGGAGAAACAGACTCCCTGCTGAGCAGAGAGCCAAATGTGGGACTCAATCCCAGGACTCTGGGATCATGACCTGAGCTGAAGGCAGACATTTAACTGACTGAGCCACCCAGGCGCCCCTGTACTGTTACCATGGCGCCCCTGTAAGAAGTTACCATGTGCAGCCCACAGTTATGGATTGGAGAGTGATGCTCCACTTCCTTAAGGATGGAGTACCTACATAAATTATTTGGATGTCTTCAGCTTGGCAGGATTGCTATTCTTTCTCATTCACTTATTTTTCAATCATTAATTAATATTGGTACAGATGCCTGGATTTTATACTTTGTGTTATAATCGAATGCTTTATTTACTTTATTGTACTTTATTTATTTTATTGTAAATTGTTCCAGTGTTGGCTATGGGAGTTCCTTTGGTTAGCGGTTGTGTCCTTTGAAATGATACTAGAAATCAAGATAAGGCTGCTAGATCTGCTTATTGCAACCAGGCTGACAGAAAGAGAAAATATATGTATATATACTAGTATCTAGAAACATTTCTATGTGTAACTATTTGTACCTCTCTATATTTTTTTATCGTGTTATGTTAGTCACCATACATCATTAGTTTTTTTTTTTTTTTAAGATTTTATTTATTTATTTGAGAGGGAGACAGTGAGAGAGAGCATGAGAGGGGAGAAGGTCAGAGGGAGAAGCAGATTCCCTGTGGAGCTGGGAGCCCAATGCAGGACTCGATCCCAGGACTTGTGGCATCACGACCTCAGCCACAGGAAGTTGCTTAACCAACCAACCCAGGTACCCACATCATTAGTTTTTGATGTAGTGTTCCAAGATCCATTGTTTACATATAACACTCAGTGCTCCATGCAATGTGCCCTCCTTAATACCCACCACCAGGCTCACCCATCCTCCTACCTGCCTCCCTCCAAAACCCTCAGTATTTTTATCTATATTAAGCTAAAGAGAAGTCCTTACTGGTGTTTCCTGCTCTGATTCATTATCATATGAGTCACTGCGGCCTCTCCCTTTTTCTGACCTATGACCTCCTACTTCAACAATGAAAGACCTGCTTCACATCATGCATCCTCTATTTACTAAATTGTTCAATATATGTGTAGTGGTTTCAGAATTGTTAACCTCTACCCCTTGAAAGGAATTTTGAGGTACAGTAGAGCAACTAGAGAAAGAAGAGAAGGTTGGGGAAGAGCCAAAGTGGCCACAAATAGGGTGGCAGTTGTAAGTGGGCTTGAGGGACCCAGGAAAAAGTTTCTGGTGACAGAATGCCAGATTTATAAGAGCAAAGAGTTCTCTAACAAATGTGGAGAGATGTACAAGCTCACTTATAAATAGAGAAATGCAGAATTAAACAATAAGGCCATTGTTATTTGTCATATGGGGAAAAAATGAAAAAGCAAGCTGATTTCCCAGTATTGCCTGGTGCCATGGGGATGCTGTTGGTGAGATTGTGAACTGATGTGAGCATTGTGAAAGATAATCTGTCAGTGTTATCACTTACAGTGTATGTGCTCTTCGACCCAGCAGTTTCACAATAATGTTCGTAATTGGGCAGTGTGTAACAGCAACAAACTGGAATTAAATGTCCATCAATAGGATACTGGTTAAAATGCCTGGCACATGGTAAATGCTCACTAAATGTTCATTGAGTGAATGAGTGCATATGTAAACGTATAAAATGAAACATATGTTGCAGTTTAAATACACATACACACATATATATGTATATACACACATACATACATACATATATACATATATACATGTACATAAAGAGGGCCAAGATAAAGTTGAATGAAAAAAGCAAATCACAAGATAATCTTATTCATAATAGGAGTCTTTTTGTTTTAAAAGACTTTATTTATTTATTTGTCAGAGAGAGAGAGAGAGCACAAGCAGGGAGAGCAGCAGCAGAGGGAGAAGCAAGCTCCCCACTTAGCAGGGACTTGATCCCAGGACCCTGGGATTGTGACCTGAGCTGAAGGCAGACAGCCAACCAAATGAGTCCAATAGTCAATTTTTGAAAATAATGTTTTTATATGCATCTCAAACTTCTGAAGGGATACATTAAAAAAACAATTCTATTTCTGGAGAGTAGAAATGGTAGAGGAGAAAGTGCTAAAGGGATATTTACCTTTCCCTTTGTAGTTTGTAGTTTGAATTCTTAAATTGTGTTTAAATTGTTCTTTATTACTTTTATGATAAAAAGAACAAACAACCTTGGGGTGCCTGGGTGGCCCAGTCGGTTAAGTAGTTAAGTATCCAATATTTGACTTCACCTCGGGTCATGGGAGGAAGGCGCCACATCAGGCTCTGAGGTCAGGGGGATGTCTGCTTGAGTTTCTCTCTCCTTCTCTCTCTCCCCCTCACCCCTGCGATCTCTCTCTCACAGAAATAAATAAATCTTTAAAAAAATAAAAAAAGAACCAACAATCTCATTCGTACATCACTTCCTTTGTGTTTATATGGCACTTTGTGTTTAAACTCTTTATATAAAGGTTAAACCAAGGACAAACAGGTCCACTATTCAACTTTAAGTGGTATTTCTATGACATAAATGTCCTTTGTAACCCCAAATCTTCGTTGAACTTGGCTACTTACTTAAATGCTTTGTGAGCATTTATTTTAGGGAAACCAAGGAAAAAGGTCTATGCTTTAATCCACAGAGCAAAGAGCAGAACACACCAAAATAAGTGGGTGTGAGAGAGGGTGAGGATCCAAGGCAAAGAAAGTAGGAAATAAGGTGACTATAAGAAGCGTTAGCCTGTGGGGAATATTGAGACATCTAGGAAGACCCCAGGTTAACTATGTGAGCCATCCTAAATGGAATCTTCATTTGAGCCGTATTTTATTTGCATCTGAAAAAAAGGATGAACCCAGTTGAGACAGGTTGCAAGTTAAAATGCACAGGCTGTGTCTGGGGTCACATTAGAGTGGTGCACCATGGCCTCCAGGAGCACCCAAGAATGTGTGGCTGGCACCTCTGCCCAAATTGCCACCTTCAAAAAGGACAGGGTGTTTAGGCTGAATGGTGAAAAGTGCATAGGGAAGTTTGGTAGGAGAAGAGGTGTTAAGGCAGCACTTCAGGAATAGGAAAAATCTCATGGTGGTGCACATAATGGTGACTGTACTTCCCAGCAACCTTGCTGTTAGCCAGTGACCAGTTATGGCCAATGGATCATGAAAGAAAGTGAGGTGTGTCAGCTGCAGGCTGAAGTAATGAAAACTCCCTGTCCAGCCCTCTAGCTTTCTCTTATCCTGCTGAGGCTGCCTGGAAACATGTGCTGATGTGACAGGGCCACAGGGCATAATGAACTGAATCCCAGAGTCCCTACATGGAAAAGAGCCATCCTGAGGAGCCAAGGAAGGCCGAATAAGCAAAAAAGGTAGACTGTAGTGTTCATTCACTGATATTTCAGGGTTAAAGTGTGACTGCAACATAATTTGGGCTACCCCAACTAATAGACATGTGATATCTTTCCAGGGTTTGACAACTCCTTGTATAACATACAGCCCAAGCGTGTGTTACACTCCATAGTGTGGTCTTTGCTACAGTTTCTGTTGCCTCCAAAGGTCTGTTGGTTCCCATCTATTTTCCAACTCGGATCCTCCAGCCTGCTGTTGAGTCTGTGAGCCCCAATATTTCTTCAATAAATGTTCCCCATGTTTAACATTGCAACCAAGAAATCTGATGGGTATGTACATGAAACATGGTAAAAACAAAGTCACTGTAATACCAGATTGCATTTATAGCAAGCAGTATTCTATTTTAGTTCTAGTATAATTATAAAGGTACAGCTTTTGAATTAGATTGGTTATTTGCTGAGAGACCAAATCTCACTTTGGCCCATAAGTGGTTTGGGAATAAAATGAGATCTCATCACTTGATATGGATTGAAAATGAAGCTTGGTAATTAGAAAGGCTTCTGGAAGATCAGAGGCTTCAACTGAGAGAGATGTCCCAAGTATTTCACAATGTGAATAAATGTACACTAAAGAAAATAAGTAAGATGCACAGGTTGCTGGTAGGCCCATTGACTTAGTTTCCATGGATCAACCAAGTCAGACAATGAACAAAGGAAATTGCAGAAACACAGGGGTTAAAAGCAAGTGGAGGTTAATTCTTCTCTGTGGGGCTTAGGACATAATAAGCAGTAGGGAAACCCAACTGATCATGCTATTCAAAATCAGACCTGAAGAAGAGAAACAACAGGGGAATAATTATATGCAACAACATTACACTCCACAAAATACTGTCATCAAAGTAATCATATTTATTGACCTACTTATTCATAAAATTTTATTTTTTTAAAATTATGTCTTTCTTAAAATTTTATTTATTTATAAAAAGTTATCTGTTTACTTTTTAAAATTATTTATTTTATTATTTTTTAGATTTATTTATTTATTTGACATAGAGAGATCACAAGTAGGCAGAGAGACAGGCAGAAAGAGAGGGGGAGGAAGCAGGCTCCCCACTGAGCAGAGAGCCTGATGCAGTGCTTGATCCCAGGACACTGAGATCATGAGTTGAGCCTAAGGCAGAGACTTAACCCACTGAGCCACCCAGGTGTCCCAGTATTTATTTATTTAAAATTTTATTTATTTTAAGCTTTATTTATTTCTAAAAATTTATTTTAAAACTACTTATTTCTTGGGCGCCTGGGTGGCTCAGTGGGTTAAGCCGCTGCCTTCGGCTCAGGTCATGATCTCAGGGTCCTGGGATCGAGTCCCGCATCGGGCTCTCTGCTCGGCAGGGAGCCTGCTTCCCTCCCTCTCTCTCTCTGCCTGCCTCTCCATCTACTTGTGATTTCTCTCTGTCAAATAAATAAATAAAATCTTTAAAAAAAAAAAAAACTACTTATTTCTTAAAAATTATTTATTTATTTAAAATTATTTATTTAAAATCTTTATTATTTATTTATAATTACTTAATCAGTTAATTAATTAATTTAGAGAGTCCGTGCTTGTGAGCAGGGGTAGGGGCAGAGGGAGAGAGAAAATCCCAAGCAGACTCAGTGCTGAGCACAGAGCTGGACGCGGGGCTCAATTTTACTACCCTGAGATCATGACCTGAGCCAAGAGGCTTAACTAAGTTAACCAGTTACCCCAGGCACCCAGTTACCCACAAAGTAACCTTGTGAGGTAGGTATTATTGCGCCATCTTGAAAATGAGGAAAGCAGGCCTCAATCAAAGGAACATAATTGTTTTTAACCTGAAAGGTCCAAAAAGCAGGCCCTGGGGCGAAGGCTAAGTGCTCTATTTTATTAAGGAATACAGTTCTTAGGAGCAGGAGCGAAGGCCCAGGGCAACCCAACAGAGGAGGAAGAGGGGTCAATCTGAGATAATGGTTTTTGACTTGGCTCCTGCTGAGTGCAGGTCATGGTCTGCGGGACAGTGCTATGAGCTGCTGTGCAGCTGAATGTGGGAATGCCAGGGCAAGCAAATGTCCACCAGTTCCTGTGTCCTGTTGGATGGAACTTTACCCCCCAGGGACTTAACACCCCCATACTTCTGGGTTCTGTTTGTGTGGGCATCGAGGGATGGGTCCGCTCTTTCCACACCTCATCGTCAACTGAGAACTTTGGGCAGGAGGCAAGAGGGACAGACAGAGGCAAAGGGCTATCAGGATGCCCCTGTAGGAGCTCAGCTGGAACCACGTGGAGCTGAGCCCTGCAGAGGCAACTGGAACCAGAGACAAGTGGGTGGAGAAGATAAGAGATGTCCGGCAACCATTGAGCTGGATTTGAAGTTTGTTCCGGGTCTTCCGTTATGTCCAGAGAATGGGTGGGAATGTAAAAGTAGAGCAGGTGGTAGCTAAGTTAAATCCTAGGCCACAGACAGTTCAAGATCCTAGAAAGCTTATTTAGTTTATGAGAATCCCAAGATAAGCTTTGGTATGATGTAGGACTTTCCATTAGTCTTAAAGTCGCTGTCCTAGTCCGAAACTGTATAAATTATTTACATATATGAGTGCAATAAAAATCCAGCATAAAAGAATATATAAAGCTGACTTTCATTCATTTATGATTTGAACAAGTACATTTGCCAAAATGCATTAATCATATGTTCTAGTTGGACAAAACTATGATCTAGGTACTGTGAATAAGGAAAAAAACCTTGGCAGAAATTGCTTTTGTGTTTCCCAGGGATGGAAAGATTGTTTTTCAGTGGGAGTTTCTGATTCCAAACCTCTCATCTGAAAGTAAACTTCAGGGTAGGATAAAAATCTTCCTTCTCACCTCTGTCTTCTACTCCTAACATAAATAGGGCTCCCACATTAAAAAACATTCTTAATGTAATGTGAGAAATGGAATCAATATGCCAATGGGTGAATCACAAAAATACGTGCAGACTGAGGTTTGTTTGAATTGAATTTCATTGCTATTGCAGATTATTCAATGAAGATTGAGTTATTATTAGCAAGTTCTATCAGTTGCCTGGAAAACATCCATCACCAGGCAGAACAGCTACTAACCGGCAGACATTGATGCTGCGCAAATAACCCATAACGTTCTCCCACGTCACTGGAGAAAAATGGCTCTATGGTAATTCATTGCAAAGGCTTGCACTCTACAAGGGCTCCATAAATAACAATATTAACATATCCATTCATCACATACAGTGGCTAATATGTATTTTTCATGCAATCTTCTAAGAATTAGAATTTATTCAGATAGAAAAAGATCTGTCATTTATTTTTGCTGGCATTCTGGTTTATAATCATGAAAACCAATGATTTAATTTGAGTTTCCTTGCCCCTCTTACTGTCATCTAAATCATTATTAAGTGGAGTCAAATGATAGGCTTCGCTTCATCCCTAAGTGGAACTTGCCCATTCAATTTATTTTAAAACATTTAGCAAAGCAACATCACTTTCGGAAAACACTTAATAATTGCCTGGCAAATTATTCTCTGACGGTCCAGCGCTATTCTTGTCATATTCAGGAGCATCTTGATGCGGGAAGGCCTCAGGGGACCGAATAAGCAACCATCTCCCTGCTCTAAGGTTGGGCTGATGGGAAAGAAGCCCGGATTCCGCACTCTCTCCACAAACTTAGACACTAAATTAGCTCAGCTTCAGTGTCCCGGCTCTCCATCTGCTCCCATCTCTCTCTTGTGCACAGAACCTGTCCCTGCAACACAGATAGAGATCCAGAGAGGCTGGGGAGCAGGTCGCTGGCCCAGGACCATCCTAGGATTCAGTACTGTCGGCAAATGTGTTCAACAATATCTCCCCAGTTCCACACAGGAGCTGCTTGGACTTTTTCTGTATCCCCAACCTAGGGAAGATATTAAAAACATGGCAGGGTCAGGACAGCTGGGACATGGTTGAACAGAACAGATGTGTCTCCGCAGGCTGAACTCAGGCTTCCCAGCTAATGGTCAACCCTGCTCGAACCCTAACCAGCCTCCTTGACCCTCCATCTAGCTGGTCCCCCAGATGATGTTTCTAGCAACAGAAGAGTAGCCGGAACACTTGAGGGAACATGGCCTTGGGAAAGAAATGTGGGAGTAGTGTTCTAATCGGGACAAATAATGGTAAGGAAGACGGCAGGAGAAAAGAGAAATGACAGAGAATGGAGGATTAAAAAGAGACAAGGACAGCCAAACACACACACAACGGTGGGACAGACCCTCAGGGAGCCCCAGGATCTGGTCAGGGTCCTGCCAGGTAGCTGGGACTTGGCCTCGGCCTCCCCCAGCCAGCAGTGAACAGACAGGAAGAGCTGGGACATTCTGCACACCTGCACCTGGCAGGCACAGTTTCTGGGAACAGTCAGAAGGGGTGAAGAGGGCGTAAAGCCCCTTCTGAACATCCAAGGGTGTGTTTTGTGCTTCACATGCCTGACACTACTGGCTTCTGCAAAGGAGGTTTAGTTGGCAACAGTGTGTCTCCAGGAGGATTTGGGGGAGAACCTTCACGTCCAGCTGGAGTATTCCACATTATTTTTTTTACCTGTGTGTAGTCTTTTTGTGCAGGAAAGTTTCTGTGTCCTTTGCTTTTAGAGAAACCTGATGCCTTTTCACTTTGTTTGCATCTTTGTGTCAAGTTTGCTTGTTGCGACACCGACATAATGTTCCCGCATTGGTGGGTAGATCTCAGAATAAGAAGGGGAATCTACAGGCCACAGCAGTGCCCTACTTCAGGCCAGAAATTGCAGTATCTCCATTATTTCTTGGTTCCTTCTGTGAGGCGTCAGGCCTCCTCACTGCCAGAGCTCTTGACAAAGTTTAGGATAAGATGGGTTCTGGCACCACAACCTTTTTTTCACCTGAAGCATTCTTCTGCTCTTTCCCCTTAATTGGTCCTGGGAAAGAAGGAGCCATCGAAGGAAAACAACCAAGGTTTGGCTGATTAGTGAGGCTTACCCTTGGAGGCCTGGCCAAAAGCCAACGACTCCCTAATTTTTGTGCAGAGGATAGCAGTGGGGGAGTGAGGACACGGAAGATGGAACCCTGTGGCTAGCTGAGTCACTAAAACAGTGTGGTGTAGCGCCTGGCCCTTCAGAGTGTGGTCCATGGGCACTATTGGTATCACTTGGACACGGACACTCATCCAACTGAAATACAAGAACTTGTTCCTCACCAGACCTACTGAGTCAAAATCTGCCTGTTAACAGCATTCCCCCCACCCTGCCCCAGGTGATGCAGATTCAAGTTTGAGATGCCTTGGGTAGCGGGGTAGGGCCCTGGGCTTGGACCTGGAAAAGTTGACTTCCTACAATAGTTCTGAGTTTCTCCAACTGTGTGGCCTCGGAGGTCCAGCTTCTTTATCCACAAACTGGAGATGGTTGCCCTTTCTGCTCCTTCTTCACAAGATGGTTACAAGGTAAGTCCACCTAAAATAAATGTGTAAAAATTCCTCTAGGGGCGCCCAGGTGGCTCAGTCGGTCAAGTGCCTGTCTTCGGTTCTGGTCATGATCCCAGGGGCTTGGGATGAAGCCCTTTGTAGGGCTCCCTGCTCACTGGGAGCATGCTTCTCCCTCTTCCTGCTGCACCCCCTGCTTGTACTCTCCCCCTCTGTCAAATAAATAAATAAATAAATAAATAAAATCTTTAAAAAACAAAAAGCACCAAACCTTTAAAGCTCCTGTAAACCATGTATCATTTTGATTAAAGCACAATGATAACAAGGCCATGCTGCTTTTAATGTGGATTCAGTGTTAACTAAACTTACTGTGATCATTAGCAACGTATATACCAAATAATTCTGTTGTATACCTCAAACCTATACAATGTTATATGTCAATTATATCTCAATAAAACAGTGGAAAAGGAAATTAAATTAAAATTTTAGAAAAGTTTAATAAAATAACATAAAAATGTATTATCACACAAGTGGATTCAATTCCTATGTTGATCTGTTACCTGGATCTGTGTCTTGTCACAGGCTTAGAGAGTCACCATGCAGACATGAGCCTCGATCCCAAAAGAAGCCAGGTATGAGAATGACCTGGTTTAGCACTACTGAACAGTTGACGTACCCAATGCCAATTTCAGGCTTGAAACAGTGCATTTGGAAAACCTGCAATGCCAGACTGTGTCATCGCCAGCCAGTGCTGACCACCCTACATGTCCTCCCTCCTTTCCTTTCCCTTATTAACTGGAGACCATCCAAAGCACAAGGAGTTTAAAAGACAAATGAATAGCAGGGCACCTGTGTGGTTCAGTGGGTTAAAGCCTCTGCCTTCGGCTCAGGTCATGATCTCAGGATCCTGGGATCGAGCCCCGCATCAGGCTCTCTGCTCAGCAGGGAACCTGCTTCCCCCTCTCTCTCTGCCTGCCTCTCTGCCTACTTGTGCGCTCTCTCTCTTTGTGTCAAATAAATAAATAAAATACTAAAGACAAATGAATATACCTAGTGGAGATATTATTTTCAAGGATTTCCTTATATATCATCCCCTCCCAGGGTGATGTGAAAAATTTACCTAATGTAGAGTATTGTGTATCAGTACAAGAAGTTTTTTGTAAAGATTTTATTTATTTATTTGACATAAAGAGAGAGCACAAGCAGGGGGAGCTGCATACAGAGGAAGAGGGAGAAACAGACTTCTCGCTGAGCAGGGAGCCCAATACAGGGCTTGATCCCAGGACCCCGGGATCATGACCTGAGCTGAAGGCAGATGCCCAACTGACTAAGCCTCCCAGGTGCCCCAAGTATGAGAAATTTTAATATGAAAGCCTGCTACTGTCCTGAAGACGCCATAATCCATGCATGTGTCAGCTACCGTACTAATGGTTCTGCATTTGATCTCCTTTAATTATTACGACACTCTTCATGGGTCTATTATTAACTCAATTTTAGAAATAAGAAAATGAGTACACGGCTATGAAGTGACAAAGTAATTAAACAAGGAGGCCATTAGACTGGGGTGTCTCTGACATCCTGACAGACCATGTAAGCAAACCAAACCCAAGGCCAGAGTCAATGTGCTCTAATCCAAGAAAATGAAATTCTGAACAACCTATCAGAAAACTGGAATTTCCCAAATAGGGCAACCGCTTAGGCTACAGTCAATCAAATCGTTTCTTCACTTTGCTTCAGTGTCTTCTCTAGAAAAGTCTCTCCCCTGGATCCTGCTGTGAAGCACTCCCAACCACATTGGTCTGTGCTGCCCCTTTTGGACTGATGAACACTCAAACTCCTGAAAATTTTAATGTGCCTCATTTCCTCTCTTACCATGATTTACCAAAGATATTGCAGCAGGCTACGGTCAAAGCCATACCAACACCAGGCAGTCTGACTCCAAACCCCTGCACAGTGAACCACCATTTTGCCCTTCAGAGAAAAGGAAATTGGCACTAGGTCAGCGATCTCAACCTTGGGTATGTCCTGGAATCATCTTGGAGTCATGTCAGTCAAACAGATTGGGGAGGAATATTCACAGTTTATTTATCTGACAAAAGCATTCTATCCAAAATATACAAAGAATTCTTACCAATGAACAATAAAAAGACAAGCAACCTAGTATTTAAAAATAGACAAAAGACTTGAACAGATGCTAGACAAAAGTAGACGTATGAATGGCCGATAAGCACAGGAAAAAGTGTTCAACAACATTAGTAACAAAAGGACTAAAAATAAGACAACAGTGAGAATCCCTGTCATACCCACGGGGTGGGCACCATCAAAAACAAGGATAATACCAAATGTTGGCAGATATGCAAGTGAAACTCATGCCCAGCTGTCAGTTGGGCGTGTAAACGAATATAACTACATTAGAGAACTGTACCAAAATGTGGGCATAAAGTAAAAAACACATTTAATCTTTTTTTTTTAAAGATTTTATTTATTTATTTGACAGACAGAGATCACAGGAGGCAGAGAGGCAGTGAGAGGAAGGAAGCAGGCTCCCCGCTGAGCAGAGAGCCCGATGCGGGGCTTGATCTCAGGACCCTGGAATCATGACCTGAGCTGAAGGCAGAGGCTTTAACCCACTGAGCCACCCAGGCACCCCACACATTTAATCTTTAACCTAGCAATCTATCTGACATACTTAATGGACAGAAACTATACATAGTTTCCAAAAAAAGTTTCCAAAAAAAGACTTGTCCAAGAATGCTCATAGTAGCATCATTCTAGTTATCCAGTGTGACTAAAAAACTACCCCAAAGTTAATGACATACAACCACCATTTTTCAGGCTCAGATTCTGTGGTGAGGGAATCAGGAGGGACACAATGGAGTGGCTCCTCTGTGCCCCAGCCATTCCCAGATGGCTCACCCACTCACTTCTAACTTCTGGGCTGGGCTGGGCTGGTTGAAGTTTGGGCTATTGCTGGGACTTTCCGAGCATCCTGAGTAGCCTTCTAGCATGGTGGGACCAAGGTAGCCAGGCTTCTTCCAATGGCAGTTTAGGGCTTTAAGGCAGGTATTCCCAGACAATTTCCCAATTTGGGGAAGCTGTACAACCTTTTCTTTTATAGCCTCAGAAATAATGTCAACTCTGTATGATTAGTCTGCTAGGGTTGCCAAATACTGTAGACTTAAACAGGAGACATTTATTTTCTCACAGCTCTAGAGGCTGGAAAGTCCAAGATGGAGTATTCGTGTTTGGTGAAGCTCCCTTCCTGGCTTGCAGATGGCTACCTTCTCTCTGCTTCCCCACAAGGCCTTTCTGTGCCTCGTTTCCTGTTTTTACACATTAGATTAGGGCCCTGGTCTTTTGACCTCATTTAACCTTACTGACCTCCCTACAGGTCCCATCTCCAGATACACTCATGCTGGGGGGTAAGGTTCCCACACAGGATTTCAGGGCCACAGTTCAGTCTGGAACAGTGTTGCTTCCACTATTCTCTATTAGTTGAAGCCATCAGAAGCTTGCTTAGCTTTAGCAGGAGAGGGGGGGAGAAGACCATTTCTGATGAAGGAGTGGCAAAAATTTTGTGGCCATGTTTAAAAATCACTACATCACCTTACTTGCAACCACTCAGAACTGTAAACAACTGCAAAATCCCACAACTTCAGAATGGATAAATAGATTGGAATATATTTGTGTAAACAAATCGTATTCGGCGATCAAAAGGAATATACGAGCCCACAGATGAATGTCAAAAACATTATTTTGGAGAAGCCAAACCTACCCCCAAAATATGAGTTCCATTTACACGAAGTCCAAGAACAGGCAAAACTCACCTGGAGTAATAAAAGTCAGAAAGTGGCTGTGTCTTGGAGGTGGGGGGTGGTCAGAATTCACTGCAAAGGGACATAGAACTTTCTCTTGCAGTAGAAATGTTCTGTCCATTGTTTTGGGCAGTGGTTAAACAGGTGTAGACAACTGCGAAAACCCTTTGAACTGAATATCTAAGATATGGACATTTTATTGTCATGTGGACTATCTCTATTTACAAATACATACATACATACATACATATAATGATAACTCCTGGGTGCTACTCCCAGAGATTCTCGTTCAGTGATTCTGAATATACTCTGGGTAAGAGAAGCTTCAAAAGTCCACCATGTTAAAAAAAAAAAAAAAAAAAAAAGTCCACCATGTGACTCCAATGTGAAGCAAAGGTTGAGGTCCTTTGCACCAGGCCAGTACAAATTCCTCAGTGGAGGGAGAAGCGCGTGTAATAACCAAGAACCCAGTGTTTGCTGTGTGTGTTCTTACTGCTGCTGTAACAAATTTAGTAGCGTAAAACAACCCAAGTTTATTCTCTTGCTGTTCTGGATGGCAAAATGAGTCCTCAGGGGCTAAAATGTAGGCTCTGTTCTTCCTGGAGGCTCCAGGAGGGACATGTCCCTTGCCTCTTGCAGCCTCTAGAGACTGACCCACGTGGGCTCTGATCTTGGCTCCTGTCTCTGTTTCTCGTCACATCACCTTTTCCTGTGACTCTGGTCCTCCTGCATCCTTCTTACAAGGACTTCTGTGATGATATCAGACTCCCCTGCATAATGTGGGATCATCTCCCCAACTCAGACCCTTAACTTAATTCCATCTGCCCCATTCCCTTACCGTGTGAGGTAACCTATTCCTAGGTCCTAGGGATTAGGTGCAGACATATCTGGTGGGCCTACCACACTGCTGCTTGGAAAATAACATTTTAGGGGCACTTGGCTGTCTCAGTTGGTGGAGCATGCAACTCCTGATCTCGGAGTCATGGGTTCAAACCCCACGTTGTGGGTAGAGATGACTTTAAAAAAAGTTTTAACGTAGTTTCTTAGATATCAGAGGGAGGACTGACTCGTCACCTAGAACATTGGAATTCAAAGGGCTGAGGAAGTTTCCATAGCCGTCTCGAACTATTTTTTAAAAGTGACCTGCAAAAATTTTCCTTATCTCCCTAGACTATATAGGATTGCACGTCAGCTGTCCCAAATAAGCAGGCCCTGGGGCAGTGATCCATTAGCAGAAAACTCAATTTCCTTTCTCAGGTCCCAAGACAACAAGCCCCATTACAGTGAGAGAACTTGAGAAGAGTAACTGCCCTCTATTGTGAGGGAAGAGGGAGTGCAAATATTAGTTAAAAGTGCAGTGAGGAATACTTGTAGAGGCATAGATATTCCTACCTCTATTGTGAGGGTGGGTTTATAGAAAGCCGGCTCTTAGAACAATGTATGTGGGGAGAGCCAAGTGTAAGACATTCTCTTATTCTCCCCAAATGTTTTCAAGGGCTTGCCATGTGCCAAGTGACAAATGTTCAGAAAGAAGTTGTTCTTCCTTACCTACTCTCCTTCCAGTTTCCTCCAGGGGTATAAGCCTTCCTAAGACACCACTTTTCTACTTGGTTTCCGAGCTGTTGGAGCACTGATGGCTCTCTCTAGCCTAGGGGATGAAGACCTGGGTCTCTGTCTGGTGTTTGGGGTCCTGTCCTGCCCAACATTCTCCTCCAGGACTCACAAAATGAACTTCACACTCCAGCAGAACCAATTTAAATAGAGAAACTTAAGTCTTTTATGTTTTGTCACTTAACATGTTGATATAAAATAGCATACAGGATCCTTCTCGATATGTTACAGACACTCACAGTGCGTGGTGTCTCATGCCTTGTCCTGCTTAAGGTCACTACCTCCCACCGGCCCACAGCAGCCAAGCCAGGCATACCAGACCACGCCAACTTCTTCTTGCCTAAACTCCTAAGACCTATTTATTCTATTTGATCCCCAGTCAAAAGGCGAACATCCAGAGGGTCAAATACATCATGCTAGGAAAGGGTTGGATCCCTGAAACCCATACATAAAGGCCTGAGGAGTCCTAGGACCTCAGTTAAGAAACTCTTGGAGAAGGAGAAGGCCATCTCTGAGGTCGTTTCTACTAATAAAATCTGTTGTCCTATAATTTTGCTCCTATTGTGTCCTCTTAATATATAATAGAAATTATAGTGGGAGGTACAGATCCCGGAGAAGTGACAATGGAAAATCTGTTCTTCCTTTATACCCACAATCACAGGCATCCTTGTCCTGAACCCTTATGGTCCTTATCCTAGACCCTTATGGTCAGTTCAATCCAATTCCCTCTAAAAGCTTTTCAGAAAAGAGATTGAGTCTTTTACCCCAGCCTCAAATGGTGAGGCTAGAATAGCAACGGTTTCCCTCTAAAATCTCACCAGTGTTCCAGAAACATTCTCTATTCTCACCAACACTTTGTTGGACCTACATAGGAAAGCGGCTTTCTTGGGCTCCTATCATCTCCTTCTGCCCTTCTTAGCATGGCTGATGCTTCTGCTGGGGCCACAGATCACCACCTTTTCTCTCTTCTTTTGCCCCAACCAGAAAGGAAAACATGTCCCCAGCTCTCTACACCCAGTTAAGACAGGCTCTGACTTCCAAAGGTCAGGAGCAGAATAGCAAAGGAAGTCTGCATGACCACCTTCTACATAACCCATGGGAGGGAGATAGGAGGGAGAATGCTACCTTCTCAAATCCTCAGGAGGGGAACACCATGAAAGGCCACACACCTTTTGCCCCTGAGGACTGCTGTCAGTGCTCACAAGCCACCTTCTTAATTCTGGAAGTGCACCTCTTTCTCCTTCACCAAATCTTCCCGTGGGAGAGGACCTCTCTCACCTCTGCAATCCTCCTGTCACAAGATGATTCTCTATGGGTCTCTCATTTTCTGCATGTCTTACAACTAAGGCGCTGACTTCTCTTTGCTCTGGATTATCTTCTCAAGAACATTTGTATAGCGAACAAACCTTCTCCAAGGCAAAGGGCAGTTTGCTTACACCATTGGTGGATAGAGTGTCTTCTTCTGGAACAAATGGGTAGGCAAGATTACTGCCTACATATTCAGTCTCTATGTTCAGAATTCCTTCTGAATTACAACCCCTTGAGTGTTCTGGTGTCACCTGGCTCAGTCATATTGGGGATCAAGGAAAAGATGCAACAAAAGGTAGGTGCTGGGGCTATTTCTTTTGTCATGAGTGATAACATGGCTTTTGCCAGCAAGTCTCCATGAAACTTGCACAGCCTCTCTTGTTTGCTTACAACTAGGATGAAATCTCAGACTCTTTCCCTTTCCGGGTGTCAACACTCCCTAGTGCTGGATTAAGGGCAGATTCCACATCTGGCCCCTCCCCACCCCCGAACCCCGGACCTCCTGCCTATTCTGTCAAGGCCTTTAAGTCTTGAGGACTTCAAGTTGATCGAATCAATTACCAGTGAATTTAGAAATATAAAGATCTCATTTCCAGTTTCACGATACACTGTCTGCTCTGTTCTAGACCATGGAAAATTTGGGACTTTGCTTACACCTAGGAATTCGTTACTGGGCTGTTCAAAGTTCTACAGAAGGTGTTTTACCGCCACCTACAGGCTACTAATGAGAAGCTCTAGACCACCAAGTGGCCTACTGCAGTTTATCTACAGCGAGATGGGGGGACTTAAGCAAAGCAGGGCTGAATCTCTTAAGTATAATGCAGAGTGAAAGATGCTAGATAGAAAAAGTATATATTATACCATTTACAGAAAGTACAAAACCAGATGATACTAAGTGCGTCAGAGTTTTCCTGAGAAACAGAACCTATATATTATTAAGCCATATATATAGTACTTAAATTCCTTAAATCTCCTTTATTTTTTTAAAGATTTTATTTATTTATTTGACACAGAGAGAGATCACAAGTAGGCAGAGCAGCAGGCAGAGAGAGAGGAGGAAGTAGGCTCCCTGCTGAGCAGAGAGCTGATGTGGGGCTCGATCCCACCACCCTGGGATCATAACCTGAGCCGAAGGCAGAGTCTTTAACCCACTGAGCCACCCAGGTGCCCCTTCAATCTCCTTTATATAAAATAGTGCTATTTAATAACTTACATAAATTAATTCCCCATATATGCAAGAGATAAGCGGGAGAATGCCATTATTTATATTTATATTAAGGGATTTATTTTGAGGGATTGGCTCATGTGATTGTGGACGCTGGGAAGCTGAAATCTGTAGGAGAGTCCGGCAGGCTGGAAACACAGGCAGGATTTCTGTGTTAAAGTCTTGAGGTGGATTTTCTTCTTTTCCCCTGTGAAACCTCAGTTTTTGCTGGTAAGCCTTTCTATTGAATAGATGAGGCCCATCTACATTATCAAGGATAATCTTTAAAGTCAAGTAATTATAGATGTTAATCACATCTACAGAATAACTTCACAGCAACTTCTAGACTAGTATTTGACCTTACACCTGGGCACTATAGTCTAGTCAAGCTGACACATAAAATTAGCCATAGCATTGTCAACTTGTTACCTGCACACATTTCCTTAAACCATAATTAATTTTTAATTAAAGACAGTAACAAGGTCATGATTCTGCCTAGCATGATACAACTCTCTTGTATGCAACTAATCCCCTCCCCAGGATAGGTGGCCAAGTCCTTGAATGATGTTTACTCCTCTCCTTAAATATTATGATATGAAAGTCTTAATACTATAATGTAAAGTTAACACATCTTACATTACATAAAAGGGAATAAGAGGGGAAAAGACAAAGATATTTTACCACACACATTTGTAGCCAAATAAGGGAGAAATAGTCATGATAATCACCATTCCCATTTCTGCAACTGATCATGTAGTCACAGCTGTTATTTATAACTAACTTCTTCCATTGCTTATTATGTATTTCCTTTGCCTTCAGCAAGCATCTTTGCTGGCCATGATTCTTTGCCTGGTGGGTGACTCAAACCTTCATTCTTGCTCTGCCTGAATTGGATGGTTGAAGTTTTTCATTGATCTTAATTCTAGGGCATAATAATACTTAGAAAGAACCTAAAGGATCTCCAGTATTCCATACTCTGCCCTACCTCTGCTGTAGAATAAAAGCCCAGTTTCCCCTTAGTACTCCTGACTGATCACCCCAGTTAGCACAGTAACCCCTTCTTTTTCTGCCAACTCAGAAACATGAGGAGCCCACAGTGGCCAGTCAGTAGTTTTAATTTCTAGTTCAACAGAATCATTTTTGTGTCTCTCAGTGGAAACACTCCTTCCTTTGAAACTAAGATTTCAAGACCATCAGAAAGTAAAAATTTTGCTAGTGGGTCACTAAGGGCAACAGCAAGTGGTGTCCCTCTCATTCCCACCCCTTGATTCCTGGTTATGGGAAAAATAGCACCATGTATTGGATACTGACTCAGAGCAATGCAGCCTCCTAGAGAACACTGCTCCAGGCTTGCCAGGTATTGCTGCCTAGTTCACTTCCTAGTCACTGGCTGTAACTGAGTCTTCAAAGGCCATTCCACCATTCTACCATGATTGCTGCTTCTGGATGATGGAGAACATAGTAAGACCAGTTAGTCCGAAGAGCATAGGCCTATTGCCGCCACACTTCATTTGCTATTAAGTGAATTCCTTGATCAGAAGCAATGTGTGTGAAGTGTTATGATGAATAAGACATTCTGTAAGTTCACAGATGGTAGTTTTGGTAGAGGCACTGCATGCAAGGAAGGTAAATCCATATCCAGAGTGTCACTTCCAGTAAGAATAAAACATTGAATCTTCCATGATGAAAGTGGTCCGTTGTAATCAACTTGTCACTGGATAGTTGGCTGATAACCCAGGGGAATGATACCATATTAGAGACTCTGTTGGTCTCTGTTGCTGGCAGTTTGGGCATTCAGCAGCAGTCAGGTCAACTTGGGTGAGTGGCAACCCATGCTGATAAGACCCTGCATAACTTCCATCCCTGCCACCTCAGCAATATTCATGAGCACACCGGGCAGCGACAGGGTGCCTGGGACAAGAGACTGACTGGTGTTCACAGAATATGTCATCCTGGGGTGCCTGGGTGGCTCAATGGGTTAAAGCCTCTGCCTTCAGCTCAGGTCATGATCTCAGGGTCCTGGGATCAAGTCCCACATCGGGTTCTCTGCTCAGCAGGGAGCCTGCTTCCCCCACCCCCCGGCCTGCCTCTCTGCCTACTTGTGATCTCTCTGTTAAAAAGAAAAAAGAATATGTCATCCTGTCCACTTGAATATTAAAATCCTTCTCTGCTGAGGTCACCATTGGGTGACACAGGACACAAATATCTTCATGGTTTTTTTTCCCCTTTCAGAGAGGTCTGTCCATACATCTCTTCCCCAAGTTTCCTTGTCACCAATTTTCCTATCATGTTACTTCCCCATCCCTGACCATCAAGCCACAGATCATGAATTGGTATACTATTGCATTTCTGGCTATTTCTCTCTCCAAGCAAAACAAACAACCAGATGTACTGCTGGAAGTTCTGCACACTGGGAGGATTTCCCTTCACCACTGTCCTTTGGGGATGTCCCAGAGAGGGGCAGTAGTGCTGCCACAGTCCACTTTGGGCTGGTGCCTGCATATTGGGCAGAACCTCTGTATATGTTTTCTCTTCCCAGTCAACTGGTTATAGGCAACTCTCCATGATTCCAGGGGTGGTTGCAACAAAGAAGGTAAGTAGGCAGAGTGGGAACCAAGGGTTCCACTCAAAAATAACAAGTTTTTGGGTCACCCAGTAAAGGGGTGGAGTAGCAAACCCAAATGAAGACTATATTGCCTCCAAAGTCCTAAAAGGTCTACTACACATTGTACCTCTTTTTTGATTATAGGAGGAGACAGAAAACAACAATTTATCCTTCCTCTTATAAGGGATAACTACACATGTTCACACTGCTGGATCCCTAGAAATTTCACTAAGGTAGAGGGCCCCTGAATTTTTGTCAGATTTATTTCCTACCTTCTGGAACAAAATGTCTTACCAGTAAGCCTAGAGTGGTTGCTACTTCTCACTCACTAGGTCCAATCCACATAATGTCATCAATATAATGAATGAGTGTGATATATTATGGAAGAGAAAGGCAATTAAGATCCCAGTGATCTCACTTTCTAAGATAAACCTGTCTCAACATCAGGAATCCTTTCTATGTAAACTTTGGCGAGACTGTTAAAACATACATAGTGCATGTAGGATATGTGGTTTGCTTAGGAAAATCTCAAAAGAAGATTTTGGTTGGGTTTACTGCTTTTAATTGTTATTATAGCCAAGAACTATGGATTATAATAAAGTTACTTTATTTAAGGAAGTCTTTGTGAACTGGGAATGCCTGGCTGACTCAGTTAGGAGAGCATGCAACTCTTAATTTCAAGGCCCATGTTGGGTGTAGAGATTACTTTAAGAAAAAAAAAAAATCCCTGTAAACTAAAATATGACATAAGGCTGAAGAGCTGATATTCTCCTGAGGTAAGATAGTGAAGGTGTATTGCTGGCCTTGCCAGGTGAAAGCAAACTGCTTCTGGTGCTCTCTATTGACAGGTATAGAGAAAAAGCATTTGTCAGATCAATAGCTTCATGCCAGGTATCAGGGGATGCACAATTTGCTCAAGCAATGAAGTCATATCTGGTATTACAGCTGCAAGTGGAACCACCAGAACACTAGGGGTTGGGACTTCAACATATGAATTTTAGGGACTTGATGTGACTACGTTTATAGATCGCGCTTATAGGGAGGTAATTAAGGTTAAATAGGATGGGTCCTAATCCACTGTGACTGGGATCCTAATAAGAAGAGAAAGAGACATCAGAGATCTCTCTGTGTTTGAATGCACATGGAAGAAAGATCAGGTGAGGACACAATGAGAAGATAGATGTCTAAAACTCAGGAAGACAGTTCTTACCAGAAATTCGATTTTCTTGTACCTTGATCTGAGACTTCTAACCTCCAGCCAGAACTGTGAGGAATAAAATTTCTGTTGTTTAAGGCACCCAGTCTGGAATATTCTACTGTGGCCTTCCAAGCAGACTTATACAATAGTGAAAGTGTATCACTGGCCTTGTTGGCTGAAGGAAAATGGTTTCTGGTGGAAATCTTTTTTTTTTTATTTTTTTATTTTATTTATTTATTTGACAGAGAGAGAGATCACAAGTAGCTGAGAGGCAGGCAGAGAGAGAGGAAGGCAAGCAGGCTCCCTGCCGAGCAGAGAGCCTGATGTGGGGCTCAATCCCAGGACCCCAGAATTATGACCTGAGCCGAAGGCAGAGGCTTAACCCACTGAGCCACCCAGGCTCCCCCTGGTGGAAATCTTTTTGATGAGTATTGAGGAAAAAAGCAATTGCTTGATTGATAGCTGCAAACCAGGTACCAGTGATGTGTTAATTTTCTAAAGCAATGAAACCACATCTGTAATAGGAACTTCAAATGTACTGACTGCCTGGGTAAATTTATGATAATCCACCATCATTCTCCAGGATCCATTTGTTTTCTGTGCAGGCCAAATATGCGAGCTGAATGGGTGTTCTTTGAGTCCTTGATGGTGGCTCTAGTCTCTGCAATCCCAGGAATGCAGTATTGCTTTTGGTGTACTATTGTCCTAGGTAGAGGTGGTTCTGTGCCTTCCAATAATGGCTTCCACTTGCATTCCCTCTATTGGTCGGAATCTATGTGAAGATCGGCCAGCTGCTGGGTATGTCTGTCCCACTTATACATTCCAGAACTGGGGAAATAACCAGAAAATGGGCTTGGGGACTCACAGTGAGATGAACCTCAACCTAAAACCCCTCTGCTTGCCCCGATCTCCATAACCCCTACTCTGACTGGTGGACCACTGTGATGTTTTGGGTCTCCTGGAATTACTGTCAGTTCAGAGCTAGAGTTTAGTAATTCCTGAAAAGTCTAATTATTTCCTTTGCCCCAATGCATAATCACTACGGTAAAAGGCCGTAGGTCCTGAGGGAAGGCTGAGAGGAAGATTAACAGTACATACTTTTGGCAGTGCACCACAGTCCTTCCTCAAGGGGATCTGGCCTGCCCTTTTATTCAAGGGTTTTTGGGTCTGTAAAGTGGGTCGAGTCAGGAACGGATTAAAAGGCTGTGACTCTTGGTTTTATGATGTAAGTTAGGCTTTTGTGCACTTGACCTAGAACTCCTCCACTTTTACAGAACAAGGAAGAATTTGATAGACTGCCTCTGTTTCCTTCCAGGGACACCATGGTCTACTAGCCAGTGCCATAGGTCTCTGCCAGTAAGACTATCCCGATTGCTGCTTTGAATCTCTTGTCAGTTATGGTAACTAGTCCTACTTTGTCTTTGGCAATTATCCAATGCCCTGGGATTCAATTATTCCCATTGCATTTAGGGATCTCAGTTTAGAAGCAGTAATTCCCAATGGTTCTTCCTTTCTTCCTTCCTACCCACTACCTCCCTTCCTCCCTTCCTTCCTCTCCTTCTTCTCTCCCTTCCTTCCTCCCTGCCTCCCTCCCTCTCTCTCCTTTTTTCTTTCTTTCTTTTGTTAGTTTTTATTTAAATTCCAGTTAGTTAACATATAGTGTAATATTAGTTTCAGGTTTACAATATAGTGATTCAACACTTCCATACAACACCTGATGCTCATCACAGAAGTGCCCTCCTTAATCCCCATCACCTATTTAACCCATTACCCCACCCACCTCTCCTCTGGGAATCATTGATTTGTTCTCTATAGTTAAGAGTGTGTTTCTTGGCGTGTTTCTTGGTTTGCCCCTCTGATCATTTGTTTAGTTCCTGAAATTCCACATATGAGTGAAATCATATGGAATTTGTCCTTCTCTGATTTATTTTGCTTAGCAGAATATTTTGTAGCTTCATTCACATCATTGCAAATGGCAAGATTTCATTCTTTTTGATGACTGACTAATATTCCACACATATATATGGTTGACTCTTTCCAAAATTTGGCTATTGTTGATAGTACTGCTATAAACATTGGAGTGTCTGTACCCCTTCAAATCTGCATTTTTGTATCTTTTGGGTAAATACCTAGTAGAGTGATTGCTGGGTGGTAGGGGAGTTCTATTTTTAACTTTCTGAGGAACCTCCATACTTTTTCCAGAGTGGCTGCACCAGTTTGCATTCCCACGAACAGAGTAAGAGGGTTCCCCCTTCTCTGCATCCCAGCCAACACTTCCCAGCTGTTTTTTCTTTTTCTTTCTTTTTTTTTTTTTTTTTAAGATTGTATTATTGATTTATTTGACAAAGAGAGCACAAGCAGGGGGACTGGCAGCTAGGAGGAGAGGGAGAAGTAGGCTCTCCACTGAGCAGGGAGCCTGATGCAGGTCTCCACTGGAGGACCCTGAGATCATGACCTGAGCAGAAGGCAGACTGAGCCTCCCAAGTGCCCCAGAAGAGTTGCTTCTACCAACAAATAAGACATATAATTTAGGGCTCAATGTTCTTAGCTTCATCAGACTCTATCCATATGTATCCATTCCAATTTTCAGGGTCTTATTTTTTCCCCAATCCATGACCTTGCAGCAGTTCCCTGTGAGATTGGGGATTCAATTTGTATTGTAATTGAACGACCTGCAGGATGAGGCTCTGGATTCGATTTTCAGAAATCTCAGCTCTGTGGTGACATCACCAGCTCAACCCCAAGACCCGATCTTTACTGCCCATCTGCTTATACTCACTAACCTCTTGTCTTATATTTTTCCTTAAGCTCTTCTTTCTGGCTTACCTCTTAAGTCAGGCTCGTGAAACCTGAAACCACACCTCAGGCAAGACCTCCTGCTGGCCCAGACCACCCAGACCCTTCAAGCTAAAGCCCTGACTCCTACCTGTGCAGACAGATGGTGGAGTGACTCCTTGAATGATAGGCAATCGCCTTCACCTCATTTTAATACTAAAATCTCCACCCAAGGAGGAGCACCAGCCTCATTTACATAACATACAAGGTATGTATAGAAACGTTTCCTTAAGGTGCATGTATGACCCTATGCCTGCCTCTACACACAATGGCAAGACTTCTCTATCTAAATATTCATCCTAACCCTAAATAAAAGGAATTACCCATTTAACCTCTCTTGGAGAGTTAATGGCTTTGGAAGCTATTTCCTGTGATCTTATTTGCTTCAAATAAAGTTTACTTTGTGTGACAACTCCACCTGGTGTATCTGTGACTCACCAAGGAGTGAACTCAAGTTGGTCTGACTATAGTGAAAAGACATAAAAGATTCTTTCAGGGCAGTCACAGAAACTTTCTAGTTAGTTATGTGGTGCTTGAGCTGGAAATTTGAAGTCCTGAGCTCATCCTTTTCTTTCCCTATTTTTCTGGCACAGATAAGAGTAACCAGCCAGTCTCATTAGTTTAACAAAAAGATTCTCAGGTATCAAATATATGGTACACCTCAGAACTTTATTTCTCATACGCATTTGACTAGGAGTATCCAATGTTGATATTTTGGGCATCTGTTTTGCAACATCTTGCCATGGACTATTGAAGTCCCCTCTCCCTTCTGGGATTAGAGTCATTATTGCCTTTACATATATTCAGATTAGAGAAATAATTCAGAAAATTCATTCTCAAGACTTTCTTTCTTTAGAACCACTCTTGGTATTAAAATCTGTACCAGAATTTTCCAGACATATGGGGCACCTGGGTGGCTCAGTTGGTTGAGCAACTGCCTTCAGCTCAGGCATGATTCCAGAGTTCTGGGATCAAGTCCCACATGGGGCTCCCCCTGCTCTGTGGGGGGCCTGCTTCTCCCTCTGCCTGCTAGTCCCCCTGCTTGTTTGTGCGCTCTCTCTCTCACTCTGTGTCAAATAAATAAATAAAATCTTAAAAAAAAAAGAATTTTCCAGATATATATTTTCTACTGGTTCTGATCTCTATGTATTTTAGGGAATTGGCTTATGTGATTGTGGGGGCTGGCAAATATGAAATCCTAGAACAGGCAAGAAAACTGGAAACTCAGGCACCATTTCTGTGTTTTAGTCTCAAGGCTGAAGTCCTTATTTTCCCCTGGGAAACCTCAGTCTTTGCTTGCAAGCCTTTCAGCTGAATGGATGAAGCACATTTACCTCATTTACGCTAATCTCTACTTAAAGTTAAGTGATTATGGATGTTAATCACACCTACAAATGTGCTGTTACTTCACAGCAACATCTGGACTACTATTTGAACAACTGGGCACCATAGCTTAGCCAAGCTGGCACATAAAATTAACCATCACACTAATTTATGCTATTGGAAATGAGGATAGTGGTTACCCTTGGGGCAGGGGTATAATGACCAGAAGGGAATATAAGCACCTCTTTTGGGGTGCTGGTCATGTACTATTTCTTGATCTAAAAATGACTACATTGATGTGTTCAGTTTGGAAAATTCAGCAAACTGTATACTTATGATTATGTGTACATTTTGGAATGTATATTTTACTTCATTAAAAAGTAAAATGTTTAGGGGTGCCTGGGTGGCCCAGTTGTTAAGTGTCTGCCTTTGGCTCAGGTCATGATTCTGGGGTCCTGGGATCGAGGCCCCTTATCAGGCTCCCTGCTCTGCAGGAAGCTTGCTTTTCTCTCTCCCACTCCCCTTGCTTGTGTTCCCTCTCTTGCTGTCTCTCTCTGTCAAATAAATAAATAAAATCTTTTTAAAAAATGCTTAGAAAAAAAGAAATAAGACAACACAATAGAAACAAGAAAAAAAGCATTACATCAATTATGGAGATTTTTTGATTATAAGAAATTACCAGATGTCATTCTATATTGAGATATTTAAAATCTTAGTGAAATGATTGCTTTTTAAAGGAAAATGATGACGAAAATTGACTTGGAAAGGTGGGAAATCTAAAGAGATCACGAATTTTTTTTTTTTAAAGATTTTATTTATTTACTTGAGAGAGAGACAGTGAGAGAGAGCATGAGCGAGGAGAAGGTCAGAGAGAGAAGCAGACTCTCCATGGAGCTAGGAGTCCGATGCAGGACTCGATCCCGGGACTCCAGGATCATGACCTGAGCCGAAGGCAGTCGTCCAACCAACTGAGCCACGCAGGCATCCCAAAAGATCACGAATTTTTTAAAAACTTAAACGTAATTAAAATTAACCACTTCCTCACTACCAAAGGTATCAGGCCTATATAATTTTGTGCATGTCATCCACAAAATATTTTAGAACAGTTGTCCTAATGTTATTTAAACTAGTCCAGAACAGAAAAAGGTGAAAACTTCCTGACTTATTTTTGGTTAATCTAATTCAGAAACCATAAAAGGACAAGAACAGCATGCATGTGTGCATGTAATGTGCACACAAACTGTCTGCCTATGTTCCTTGTAAAGATAGAGGCAAAAATCCTAAATAAAATATTAGTGAATTACCAGCCATGTATTAGGACAATAATGGTTCAGCATTAGCAAATTTATTAATGTACTGATATGAAAAAGGTGATAAAACACTAATCCCTTTTTAAAAATTTATTTATTTATTTATTTATTTGCAAGAGAGAGAGAGAGAGAGAGTGAGAGCAAGCACAAGCAGGTAAGGGAACAGAGGGAGAGGGAGAAGCAGGCTCCCCACTGAGGAGACAGCCCCATGCAGGGCCTGATCCCAGGACCCCAGGATCATGACCTGAGCCAAAGGCAGATGTTTAACTGACTAAGCCACCCAGGTGCCCTGAAAACACTAATTCCTAATTAAGATTCTCAGAAGCTAGAAATAGAAATTCATACTTTCAAGAAATTCTACCACATTAAAAGCAGTTTCGTTAACATTAGTAACAAGATAAGTATGGCCATAGCTATTAATCAACACTCTATGAGAGTCAGCACTAGTTTTATTATCCCACCCTTTTTTCTTTCCATAATACAGGGAACTGGAAACCTCTGTTGTCTTCCCAGACTCTTACCAGCTCTCCCTAGTCAGGTTCTTCCTACTAGAGACTCTGGTAGGAGATTGGAACCTGAGAGAAAGGTTGGAGCTTTTTTCCTTTCCTGTGGAGGCATCTCAGATGGCAAATAGCAAGCCTGGCTTCCTGCTTGGGAGTGGGATTCTAACAGAAACAGTAGCAGTAGCACTCTTCTCTGGCTTCTGCATTTGCAGCAGAGGCTCCAAGAACCTCAGCTGTGCAGAATCTTGTGGCCCTTGCTCCTTTGGCTGTGGCTGCCGTCGGACCCCTACGGAATCATCTGGAGAGTTAGCTTCAGGCTTTCTGCCTGTTGCTGAGGTTCCAACATTTGCGCGTGGGGGTCAGTGATGACGGGTGCTATTTTCCCCTTCACTTTTCCTGCCCTAAGGGTGGGATGGGTTTCCTGCAGTTATTAATCTCTCTGTTCCCTTTTTGTTCTTAACTTATACTTCCAATGTATTTATAACCAATTTCCCAGTGTTGAATTCCCTGTTTCAAAGAACTTGAATGGATACTGTTTTTGTGATTGAATACTGACTGATACAAAGTATCTATAACTCCTTATTTGTGCCTGGTATGATTTTTTTTAGCTATATACCCAAGAAATTCAATGTAGAAGCCAAATGAACTAAGAGCCCAATAAAGGAATAAATATAAACATACAAATTTCAGGGGTGCCTGGGTGGCTCATTTGGCTGGGGATTGGACTCTTGGCTTTGGTTCAGATCCTGATCTCATGGTTCATGGGATTGAGCCCTGTGTCAGGCTCTGCACTGAGTGGGAGTTAGCTTGGATATTTTCTCCCTATGCCTCTTCCCCCACTCCCTCCCAAATAACTGAATAAATATTTTTTTAAAAAGATTTTATTTCTTTATTTGAGAGAGAGAGAGGGGGAGAGCATGAGCAGGGGAGGCACAGAGGGAAAGATGGGAGCAGACTCGCCATGGAGCAGAGAGCCTGATATGGGGCTCGAGCCCAGGATCCTGAGATCATAACCTGAGCCGAAGACAGATGCTTAACCAACTGAGTCACCCAGGAACCCCATGAATAAATCTTTTTTAAAAATAGACAAACAAAATGTAATAGCTTTCTTATAAACAATATAGAAAAAAAGAGTTCTACCCCCCAAAGATAGCCCATTCATAATAGTATAAGAATCTGTTAAAAGATTTACTGAGCCTAATGAGAAACATGTACAATTACATGAAGAAAAACTAGCAGCACATATAATTAAACTTATATGAACTTACTATGGTGGTCTTCACATGTTAGTACATTAGTAGGAGAATGGTTAAATAAACCACAATTCATCCATATTTTGGAATGCATAGGTTACAAGACTGAAAGAATGAACTGGGGCCATGTAGAAAGATCTCTAAGACATACTGGATATTTTTTAAAAAGCCAAAAATGGTATAATATTTGTAAATTTATTTTCAAAAACTCAAACTTTCTGATACTAGGTACACATATATGTTTTATGTTCTGTAAATCCTTAGAAAATGTGTGAAGGGGTAACACAGTAACAATCATATCTTTTGGGTAGGAAGATTAGATAGTGGGATGAAAGGGAACCTTATCTTTTTACTCTATATAAACTTTATTTTATTTTTTTTTTTTTCATTTTTAAATAATTTTTATTCATTTTTTAAAATTCTTTTCAGTGTTCCAGAATTCATTGCTTATGCACCAAACCCAGTGCTCCATGCAATATGTGTCCTCCATAATACATACCACCAGGCTCACTCAACCTCCCACCTCCCACCCCTCCAAAACTCTCAGATTGTTTTTCAGAGTCCACAGTCTCACAAAGGATTCATCTTCCCCTCCAATTTCCCCCCATCTCCCTTCTCCTCTTCATCTCCCCTTGTCCTCCGTGTTATTTTTTATGCTCCATAAATAAGCAAAACCATATAATTGATTCTCTCTGCTTGGCTTATTTCACTCAGCATAATCTCTTCCAGTCCTGACCATGTTGATATAAAAGTTGGGTATTCATCCTTTCTGATGGAGGTATAATATTCCATAGTATATATGTTGCATTTGTTTTATTGTGTTATGTTAGTCACCATAAAACACATCATTATTTTTTGATGCAGTATTCCAAGTAAGCTCAGTGTTTTAAATTGGTAATGAAGAAGTCAAACTCTCTCTCCTTGCAGATGACATGATTCTCTATATGGAAAACCCAAAAGACTCTTCCCCCAAACTACTAGAACTCACACAACAATCCAGCAACGTGGCAGGATACCAAGTCAATGACGGAAATCAGTGGCTTTCTTATACACTAATAATGAAAATACAGAAAAGGAAATTAGAAAATCGATTCCATTTACTATAGCACCAAGAACCATAAGATACCTGGGAATAAACCCAACCAAAGAGGTAAAGGATCTGTACTCAAGGAACTACAGAACACTCATGAAAGAAATTGAAGACACAAAACGTTTTTTAAAAATTAAAACCAGTGGCCTAAAGAACGAATCTTTGGGTATAAAACTTGGTTTTGGCAATAATAATTTTATAAATCAGATACATTAATCAATCTCTGTGCCTCATAACTTAAATGGGCTTAATTACTATTCAATCTCGTGGGGTTTTTTTGAGAAAATAGATACATACGTATTGTGTAGAACAGTTCTTGGCACATGAACAACATAGAAGTATCAAAATTTACAAGCTTGTGGAACTGAAATGACAGAGTATTTGATTCCAGACCTGCCATCTTGATCAAGACATTCCTTTTTCCACATCTCAGTTTACAAGTTTACAAAATTTAGATGGAGGAAATGATCCAGAAAGATCCTTTAGTTTCATCAATGTATAACTATCTAGGTAATTCATGCATTAAATTTCTTTGTCAAGTTCATACTAGAGACTTGAATAATTTTGAAGAATTACTGCTATAATGAAAAATGCACATCTATCAACTTTCTTTCCTTTCTCTCTTTCTTTCTTTCTCCTCTCTCTTTGTCTCTCTCTCTCTCTCTTTCTCTTCAGGATCTGTTTCAATCACACTTAAATTGCCGTTTTGTTTTTGACTCTGTTCCATTATTTCTCATTGCTACAGGGCTTCCTGTGATTCCCCAACAACACCCATGGAAAACAACACAGTAGAGACTGAATTTATCCTGCTGGGACTAACCAATGCCCCAGAGCTACAGATCCCCCTCTTTATTGTGTTCACCCTAATTTACCTCATCAATGTAGTTGGGAACCTGGGAATGATGGTGCTGATTCTCTTGGACTCCCATCTCCACATGCCCATGAACTTTTTTCTCAGTAACCTGTCTTTGGTGGACTTTTGTTATTCTATAGCTGTCACTCCCAAGGTCATGGCTGGGTTACTTGTAGGAGACAAGGTCATCTCCTACAATGCATGTGCTGCTCAGATGTTCTTTTTTGTAGCCTTTGCCACTGCTGAAAACCTACTTTTGGCTTCAATGGCCTATGGGGGAAACTTATACATTACTAAGTGAAAAAAGTTGATCAGGGAAGGCTATGTACTCTGGTTACAACTTTATGACATCCTGGAAAAGAAAAAACTTGGTGATGATTGATCAGTGGTTTTCAGGCGTTGGGGGGAGGGCGGAGCACAGAGAATTGGTAAAACAGTAAAACTATTCTGTATGATACTACAATGGCGGGTATATGTCACCATGCATTTGTCAAAACCCATAGAATATACAATATACATTTACCCAGAGTAAACCTCAAGGGAAACTATAGACTCTGGGTGATGGTGATGATGATGAGTCAGTTATAGTTCATCAATTATTACAACTGTACTACTGTGTTGCTAGCAATTGATAGTTGCTAGCATCCATTAACACTACTGTGTGTGGGGGTAGAGAAGGCTTGTATATGAGAACTCTATGTATTTTCTGCTCAATTTTACTGTGAACTGAAAGCTACTCTAATAAATAGTCTTAAAAAAAATCTCTTGTACTTCACCTATTCAACCCTCCACTTGGATAATCTCTGGCAAATTGATCTGTTTACTGTCTCTGAGCTTTAAAAATGTTTTTTAATTAAAAGATATATTTTTAAAATTTTTATTTATTTTATAGAGAGACAGAGAGAGAGGAGAGGGAGCATGAGTGGGGAGGAGAAGGAGAAGAAGGCTCCCTGCTCAGCAGGGGGCCCGATGTGGGGCTCCATCCCAGGATGCTGGGATCATGACCTAAGCTGAGGGCAGATGCTTAACTGACTTAGCCACCCAGGCGCCACTAATGTATTATTTTTAAAATTAAAAAATAATTAACAAATAATGTATTATTTGTTTCAGGGGTACAGGTCTGGGATTCATCAGTCTTATATAACAAGCAGCCGGTACTCATTACAGTACATACTCTCCCCAATGTCCTTCACCCAGGTAGCCCATCGCCCAACCCCCTCCCCTCCAGCAATCCTCTTTGCTTCCTAAGATTTTTTTTCTAAGCGTCTTTTCATGGTTTGTCTCCCTCTCTAGTTTCGTCTTGTTTCATTTTTTCCTCTCTTCCCCTATGATCTTCTTTCTGCCTTGTTTATTAAATTCCATAACTCAGCGAGATCAAATGATAATTGTCTTTCTCTGACTGACTTATTTCATTTAGTGTAATACCTTCTGGTTCCAGCCCTGTCATTGCAGTGGCAAGATTTCATTTTTGATGGCTACATAATATTCCTCTCTCTCTCTCTCTCTCTCTCTCTCTCTCTCTCTCCACACACACACACACACACACACCCCACATCTTCTTTATCCATTTATCTGTCAATGGACATCTAGGCTCTTTCCATAGTTTGACTATTATGGATATTGCTGCTATAAACGTGTGATGCACAGGCACCCCTAATTTAAAGAATATTTTTAAAAAGTTTTAGACCTTTTAGGGCACTTGGCTGGCTCAGTCAGAAGAGCATATGACTCTTGATCTCAGGGTTGTGAGTTCAAGCTCCACATGGGGGAGAGTGATTACTTAAATAAATAAAACTTCAAAAAGTTTTAGAACATTTCTAAATTGATTGAATTTTGTGAGTACTGTTTTTGGAAATGAGTCTCTTTGACCTTAAAGCAGTCACAGCTGTTATTAGTAATCATACTGGCAACTCACAGATTTGGAGTCTGTTAAACTGTCAGTAACATCTTACTTTTTCTTTTCTTTTCTTTTCTTTCTTTCTTTCTTTTTTTGAGAGAGGGGGTGTGGTGGGGGAAGAGAATAATCTCAAGCAGGCTCCATGCTCAGAGTAGAGCCCAACATGGAGCTCAAACTCACAACCCTGAGATCATGATCTGAGCCAAAATCAAGAGTAGGATGCTTTACTGACTGAACCACCCAGGTGCCCCCAAATCTTATTATTTTTATTTTATTTTATTTTATATTTTTTAAGGATTTTATTTATTTATTTGTCAGAGAGAGAGAGAGAGAGAGAGAGCAAGCGAGCACGGGCAGGCAGAGGCAGAGAGAGAAGCAGGCTCCCTGCCGAGCAAGGAGCCAGATGTGGGACTCGATCCCAGGACGCTGGGATCATGACCTGAGCTGAAGGCAGCTGCTTAACCAACTGAGCCACCCAGGCGTCCCTATTTTTAGTTTAAAAAAAAAAAAAAAAAAAAAAAAAAGGGGCAAAAAAAAAAAAAAAAAAAAAAAAATTCCAGAAAGGCTAAGTCATTTCTCCACCTCCCTCTGCAGGTTTCTCTGCAATCCATTGAAGGACACCTGGGACTAATTATTTTGAAAACTTTCTAGCCTGCTAATCTCATTATGCCCCACATTCTTGTCATTTCTCATTCCTGGCCATAATCCAAAATATAAACCCTTTCTGCGGGCTTATTTTTGAGATTTTTTTCCCCCTATTTTCATTCTCCAAATATTCCACCATATCTCATCCTCATTTTACCATAAGCCCTCTAGAATCCCTGATAAACAAAACACCCTAAATCGCTACACTCTCTGCAGAATAGAGGCATGCTCCTCTTTTCGAAAGTTCATGTTACAGCACTTCGCTTTCATGCAAGACCTACATCAGTACCTGTTTTTGTTAACAACAAAAAAATCTAAAGGGGATTTTTTACTTTTGCAGAAAGATCCAGTGTTTGTTTTGCAGCTAGCTGTCATAGAAGCGGCAGTAACCGTGAGACATCAGCGGGGATGCAGAGCTTCTTCCCTGGGAGCTAAACAGCATCTGAACGTCAGACTGCCAAAGCTTTGAACTGTGTGTGTGAACATCTGTTCCTTATGTTGATTTATTTTTGTGCATCCATTAACAAGATGTGACTATCAGAAAAGCCCCAAAGTATTTATTTTTGGGGTCCGAAACCATCTCATCTTAGTAAAGGTTTTATAGGAATGCTCTACTTTCAGATAGGCCAAGAGAAATCCGTATTCCTCCACTTCCGGGCTTTGACAAAATCATTGATTTGAGGGCTCTTTTCCAGGGATCTCTTCCCAGGGTTTTTTTGTTTTGCTTGTTTGACTTATTTCTTTTTTGAGAACTCTGGCTCCAGACATCTCAGTCTTCCAGTTCGTTTTGGATACTGCTATTTTTTTAGGTGACTTGAGTTTCTTCATAAAGAATTTTTGAAACTTCTAGTCTCCCATTGCCCATATCTTGGTTCTTGACACCAAACGCCTGCTCTGTGTAAACTTTAAACCATTTTGGTGACTTTGGATCCTTACCTTTTCTCTTTTTCACACCAGCTCTTCAACCTCCCAAATCCCTCGGTTTTTCCCTCTCAACTCCATCCCTCCTGCCTTTACGTTTCGGCTGAGTCTGGACTCCTCAGACATATTTCCACCCTTCCTTGCCCTTTAATTGTCCCGGAAAAGCGCCCCTCCGTCTTCACTTGCTCTGAGCCAGTGTCTGGGTTGGGGCTTAGACACTAACCAATACTGACTCAAATCCCACGGCTGTGGATGGTTTTTTCTAACTTTCTCACTTTTTCCAATAATCATACTTTAACAACTAATTCTTTTAAACTTTATTACAGCACAGCAAAGCTCGGTCTCCTACGGCCTTACCGCCGTGGGACTTTTTTTCAGGCCGCGCAGGCGCAGTCGCCCTCCCCGCGGCCTCTCGGGGCATGACGGGTAAAGGGGCGGGATGCACGGCTCCGGGGCGCGCGGGCCACGCGCCGTGCGCACCCTGTCGGCGGCGGGGTCCCGGTGGGCTGCAGTCTCCGCGCCGCCGCGGCCGCCCTCTTTGGTGGTGGGAGGGGCAGATCGAGGAGGCGCGGCCTGACGGAAGCCATGTTTGTGGCGCGCCACATCCCGGCGGACCATAAAGATCTCATCCATGATGTCTCTTTCGACTTCCACGGGCGACGGATGGCTACCTGCTCCAGCGACCAGAGCGTCAAGGTGTGCGCGGAGCCTTGGGGTGGGACCGGGCCCAGAAAGGGGGGAAGTGAGAACGTGCACGACTCCCTATTAGACCGGAGCGAGCCGCCCTTGGAAAGAGGACTACCCGCCGATTTTGAGGCGTGCCGCTGGGCACGAGGTTTGGAGCCCAGGGCGGGCGGGCAGCGGGTTTGCTCCGCCAGCCTTGCCTCAGCATTGTGGGTCATAGCCGCCCCCTTCTCGGGGTGGGAGGTAGCGCGCTGCTTTGCGCCTGCGCGGACTGGGAGGGCGGGCGTCGTAGCCACGTGCGCGCTCCTGCCACTGGGAGCCTTGGGAGCGCGCGTGTTCCAGCCCGCGCAGGCCGGGAGAACCCCAGCCTTGTCTGCGTGAGGGGCTTTTCAGACCGCGCGGGTTTGGGGGTGGTTGTGCTGTTACCACACTGGTTCAGCCAGAGGACCTGGCCTTGCGACTTGTCATGCAGTCCGTTTGCAGTGTTGTCTCAAGTGCTGTGTGCCTTTTCCCCGTGGAAGAAACCTAAATCCATGTTTGTTTCTTAGAGTTCGTGTAAATGTACACGGCTCTGACAAACAGAAATTCTGGGATAAGAGGATGGTATTTGGGATTTAGGAGCTGTAGAGATTATTATACAGTAAATGATAGTAGTTTTGAAGTTGAAAGCTGGAGTGTGGATTGTTTGTATTCTCGGCGACTCCAGAATAACTGAAAATCTGAAGGACGTTTTTACTAGTTTTCACGGACAGGTTTGATACCCGCGATCCCTCAAAGATAGTTATTAATAACAACCTGCTTTGGGGCGCCTGGGTGGCTCAGTTGGTTGAGCGTGGGATTTTTTTTTTTTTTAATTTATTTATTTGACAGAGAGAGATCACAAGTAGGCAGAGAGGCAGACAGAGGGAGAGAGGAGGAAGCAGGCTCCCTGCAGAGCAGAGAGCCCGATGCGGGACTCGATCCCAGGACCCTGGATCATGACCTGAGCTTAACCCGCTGAGCCACCCAGGTGCCCCTGAGCGTGGGATTCTTGATCTCAGCTGAGGTCCTGATCTCAGAGTCGGCAGATGACCTGCATGGGGCTCTGAGCCCCGCGAGGGTCTGGTTCTCTCCTCCCATTACCGCCTCCCCTGTCCGCAGAAACACGCTCTAAAATACATACATACATACATATATTCCCTTTTGAAAAATCGTATCGTCAAATCCATGGAATAACTATAGCATTGTAATTCCTAAGAGGTTTTAAGTCACCTGAATTTTTTTTTTTATTGTGTTAAACTAACCATCTCCAAGTGTATTTTATAGTTAACTGGCATAAAGCACAACATTGCCATTGTTGTGCAGCCATCACCACTATTCATCTCTGACACTTTCTTTTCATCCTAAACTAAAATTCTACTCTGTAACTTCTTCCCCACTGCCCCCAGCTCTTCTTTGGTCACTTCCAATCCTTTCTGTATAAATTTGACTATGCTGGGTATCTCATATAAATGTAATCATACAAGTTACCATGATGTTTTCAAGGTTCATCCATATTTAGAGCATGTACAGAATTTCATTAAGATTGAATAATAATGGGATGGCTGGGTGGCTTAGTAGGTTGAGGGTCTGCCCCTTGGGCTCAGATCATTATCCCTGGTCCTGGGGCAGGACTGAATTTCCAGGTTGGCTCCTTACTCAGCTGGGGAGCCTGCTCTTTTATCTGCTTGCCACTCCTGCTGCTTGTGCCAGCACACTCGGTCTCTGACAAATAAATAAAGTCTTAAAAAAAAAAAAAAAAAGATTGATGGGGTGCCTGGGTGGCTCAGTTGTTAGGTGTCTGCCTTCGACTCAGGTCATGATTGTAGCTTTCTGGGATCAACACCACATGGGGCTCCCTGCTCACTGCTTCTCCCTCTCCAGCTCCCCCCTGCTTTCTGTCTGTCAAATAAATAAATAAAATCTTTAAAAAAAAAATTGAATGTTCTGTTGTATATGTACACATTTTGTTTATCCATTCATCTATCCACTTGTCGAATATTGCATTGTTGTCTCTTAACCGAATATGCCATGCATTTTTTCCTTATCCACTTATTATTGAATCTTAATTAATCTTTCAATTTTGTAGGTTTTGTCTGTCAGTAGTGGTATTGCAGTTAAAATGTTCATTACTTTAGCATTTCTTGTGTTTTGAATGATTTTCTTAACCTCATTCAAGTATGAATATTTTAAAAGCTTTTGTGAATAATTGGCAGATTGCCTTTTCCAAGGTTCTGCAATATATTTTATACTGCCAGAGTGTTGATTTGATGGGATCATTATCCATGTCAGGCATTATTAACATTTTTTTCTTTTATTTATTTAAATTGTGTCGAAATACACATAACATAAAATTTACCATTGTAACCATGTTTAAGTGTATGGTTTAGTAGTATTAAGTACATTCATATTTTTGTGCAACTATCACCACCATCTATCCACAGAACCTTTTCATTTTGCAAAACTGAAACTCTGTACCCATTCTCCGTATCATCACCCCCAGCAATCCCCATTCTACTTTCTATGAATTTGACTACTCTAGGTACTTCATATAAGTGGAATCATACAATATTTGTCTGTTTTGTGACTAGCTTATTTCACTTAGCATAGGGTCTTTGAAGTTTGCACCTGTTGGAACCTGTGTTAGAATTTTCTTCCTCAGGGTGCCTGAGTGGCTCAGTGGGTTAAGCCTCTGCCTTCGGCTCAGGTCATGATCTCTCGGGGTCCTGGGATCGAGCCCCACATTGGGCTCTCTGCTCAATGGGGAGCCTGCTTCCCCCTCTCTCTCTGCCTGTCTCTCTGACTAGTTGTGAACTCTGTCTCTCTCTCTCTCTGTCTCTCTCTCTGCACCAGATAAATAAATAAAATCTTAAAAAAATTTTTTCTTCCTCTTTAAGGTTGAATATGTATTGTAAATATTTCTTTCTTTTTAAGGCTGAATGATAGGCAAAATGTAGTTCTTCAAAATTTCTTCCTGCTTCCTTTCCTTTTAAGGCTGAATGTGTCTTATAAATACTGCATTTTGCTTGTCATTCATCTGTCAGTGTACTTGGGTTGCTTATATGATTTGCTATTGTGGATAATTCTGCTATGAATGTGGGTATACAAATACCTCCTTGAGACCCTGCCTTCAGCTCTTTTGGGTGTATGTACCCAGAAGTGGAATTGCTGGATCATGTGGTAGTTCTATTTTTCGTTTTTTGAGGAATTTATCATTTTTTAAAAAAGATTTTATTTATTTGACAGAGAGGGAGAGCATGCTCACACACAGGTAGGCTGAGTGGCAGGGAGAGGGAGAAGCAGGCTCCCCACTGAGCAGAGAGCCCCATGTGGATTCCAGAGAGGACCCTGAGATCATGACCTGAGCCCAAGGCAGCTGCTTAAATGACTAAGCCACTCAGGCGCCCCATCACTACATTTTTTAGGAGCTTAAAATGTTGTCTCATTATTGTAATCTATATTTGTATATTTTTATTTTTTAAAAGATTTTCTTTATTTATTTGAGAGAGAGTGAGAGAGAGAGCACGAGTTGGGTGAAGGGCAGAGGGAGAAGCACACTCTCTGTTGAGCAGAGAGCCCAACATGGGGCTCCATTCCAGGACTCCGGGATCATGACCTGAGCCGAAGGCAGACACTTAACCAACTGAGCCAACCAGCAGCCCCTGTCATCTATATTTTTTCTTGATAGTAAGAGCCAGTGTTTTGCTTTTGTTTGTTTCATATACAGTTGGTCTTCACTATTAGCAAATTCCGTATTTGTGAATTTACCTACTCTGTACAATTTATTTGTAATCCCATAACCAGTACTCACAGTTTCTTGCTGACCTGAGGACAGAGTAGCAAAAAATTGGAGTTGCCTGATGTGCATGTTTCCTGCTGAGGTTAAACAGGGTGATACTGCCTTCTTATTTGGACTGTCATTCTGTAAACAAGTGTCCTTTTCCTTGTCTATTTTTTGCTGCATTTTTCACATTTTTATTTTTTGCTGTTTGTTGGTGGTTTCACTGTTTAAAATGGTCCCCAGGTGTCATGCTGAAGTGCTGACTAGTGTGCGTAGGTACAAGAAGGCTGTGATTGCCCTACAAAGAAAATGTGCTAGGAAAGCTTCATTCAGACATGAGTTGCTTTTTTTTTTTTTTTTTTAAAGATTTTATTTATTTATTTGACAGACAGAGATCACAGGTAGGCAGAGAGGCAGGCAGAGAGAGGAAGGGAAGCAGGCTCCCTGCTGAGCAGAGAGCCGGATGCGGGGCTCAATCCCAGGACCCTGGGATAATGACCAGAGCCGAAGGCAGAGGCTTTAACCCATGGAGCCACCCAGGTGCCCCAGACATGAGTTGCTATTAGCTGTGCTTTCAGTGTTATTGAATCAATGATACACACTAAAAAGGTGTCTTTAACAGGTACATACAGAAAACAAGGTTATGTATTGATTGGTTGACAAATATTTTGTGACCACAAGCTCCTGTGAATCTTAACCTTGTATTTTTCCTGGGAGCAAGTGGTTCAGAATTTGCTGATGCAGTGTTCCCAGCAACATTGTAGAAAATAACTAGTACAATGACAAGACTGGACTGCAACTGCAATTGTCTTTGTTACCTGTGAGAGCACAGATTCCTTGACCCCTCAGTGCTCAGCCTGGTGCCTGGCACTCCTCAGGTTCTCAATTAGTTTGTGATTGAATGTTTACTTATTGGTTGTTGTTATTTTGTGAATTTATGCTCACTTCTTTTGCCCTAATGCTGATCCAGTGTTTTTCATGTTTGTAGGACTGTGTAGGAATAAAATAAGTCTTTTTTTTTTTTTTTTTTTACAGGTCTGGGATAAAAGTGAAAGTGGGGATTGGCATTGTACTGCTAGCTGGAAGGTTAGTATTTTTACAGTGCCTTTTAAAAAAATTTAGATGTTTACTATTTATTTGGTATCATCAGTGACTTACTATTCATCTTCGAGAAAATTGTAAAATGTATAATTCTTAAAGTATTTTATGTTTTTAACTATTAAAGTAACAGAAATATATTTTAGAAATTTTGAAAGTAGGAAAATGTACAATTTTATAGGATTCTAATAAAACTATTTTTAGTATTTCAGTATTTATTTTATTTACTTTTTTATTTATTATAGTATTTATTTATTTACTTTTTCCTTTGCATATACATATATATATATATATATTTTTAAGGAGACTCCTCGTCCAGTGTGGAGCCCAGCACAGGGCTTGAACTCATGATGCTGAGATCAAGACCTGAGCTGAGATCAGGAGTCGGACACTTAACCAACTGAGCTACCCAGGCGCCCCTGCATATTTTTAATAGTTGTGATATTTTGTACAAGTTCTATTTCTTTTTTTAGAAACGGCTTTACTCAGAATTTTACATACCATTAGAGTCATCAATTTTATTTCATTTATTTACTTTTTTAAGCCTTTTTTTTTTTTTTTAAGATTTTATTTATTTATTTGACAGAGAGAGACACAGTGAGAGTAAACATAAGCTTGGGGAGTGGGGGAGGGAGAAGCAGGCTTCCCTCTGAGCAGGGAGCCTGATGCCAGGCTTGATCCCAGGATTCTGGGATCATGACCTGAGCCGAGGGCAGGCGCTTAACTGACTGAGCCACCCAGGTGCCCCTAGAGTCATCAATTTTAAATGAAATAGTTCAACAAATGTTAGTAAATTTATACACTTGTGCATCTGTCATCACAGTCTAGTTTTTATAACGATTTTTTTTTTAATTTATTTGACAGATAGTGAGAGAGGTCACAACTAGGCAGAGAGGCAGGCAGAGCGGGAGGGGTAAGCAGGCTTCCTGTTGAGCAGAGACCTCGATGCAGGGGTCGATCCCAGGACCCTGAGATCATGACCTGAGCCGAAGGCAGAGGCTTAACCCACTGAGCCACCCAGGCACCCCCAAAAGACTGTGGGAGTACAGAACACTGTCATCAACCCTGAAATTTCCCTTCTGCCTTTTTGGGACCAATCCCCATTCCCCACCAAAGCCCTAGGCAACCACTGACCTATTTTCTGTCTTTGTAGTTTTACTTTTTCTAGACATTTCATATAAGTGGAATTCTAAAATACTTAATTCTTAATGTCTTCTTTCCCTTTTCCTTGTGGTTCATTTATGTTGTGGCATCTATTAGTAGTTTGATCTTTTATAAACAATTTGATGGCATTTGTTACATTCACAATGTTGGTATAACTATTACCTCTATCCAGTTCTGGAACTATATATCACTCCAAAATGGAACCCTTATTTCTTGCTTTTTAGTTTAACTTAGTTCATAAATACTTAAGTAGGTTTTTAAATCCTCTTAAAAAACAACAGTAAAATGTAAATATATCATGTTTTGTTCAACTGATGATAGTTAATATAGTTGTTTTCTTTTTATTTTGATGACTATGACTATCTCTGCAATCTTTATTTCTTAGTTAGGATGTACTTTACTGGAAATCTAATATTTAACAAAATCTCACTGCTCTAGTGCATTTTTTACCTGATAGCCTGTATAAATAAGAATTTAAAATGAAACAAAAAGACTGAACAAAACAAAGGATAAAAAATAAGAGTGCAAAATGTACTTTGGGATGACATATTTACCATGTAGAAGTTATACAGTTATGAAAGTTACCTGAGATTGTTGAGTGTGAAAGTGTTAGATATACAGAAGTGTAAAACAAACTTTAGAAACATTATATGTGTCCTGAAGCTCGTTGTCATACTGTGTCTTTACTGGAAAGCACAAATGAAATTCTGTGGATGTGAAATGCTTTAAGACCTATCTGTTCGCTTTTTTTTAAAATTGGTCAACATGAAGAATTGAAGAATAGTAATTTGCCATTTTTCAAATATTAAAGGTAATGCTACTGAGCTTTAGATTGTTTTCTCAGAATACAAGGATTTGTCTTCTCTAAATTTGATCGCTCATTGCTGCTTTTCCTGGAATAGTCCACTGTCTAGCCAGGTTTTGGAATTGTTTTATTACTACAGTTTCTATGTACTGGTAGGTTTTTGAAGCTAATAATTTTTATTAGTCTTATTTATTTTATTAGGTGGCTGTTTCCTGTAGAGGGAATTTGCAAGTAAAAAAAGTGGTGGACTGGTAGATTTTTTATTTTTAAACCCTGGTTAGGCTAAACTCTGAAGCAAGTCTCTGTTAGCACTGGAAGAGGTCAACTTTATCCAGCTGGATTTTTACTTATTAGTAAAATGTTAGAAGGACTTGACTCCATAACAGCTACAATCCTAAGTAGAGAATATCTTCTAAAAGTTAAAAATTTGTAGGACTTAACTTTTTATTTAAATGTGAAATTAGGGGCGCCTGGGTGTCTCAGTCGTTAAGCGTCCACCTTTGGCTCAGATCATGATCCCAGAGTCCTGGGATCGAGCCTGGCATCGGCCTCTCTGCTCAGCAGGAAGCCTGCCCCTCCCTCTCCCACTCCCCCTGATGTGTTCTCTCTTGCTGTGTTTCTCTCTGTCAAATAATAAATTAAAAAAAAAATCTCAAAAAAAAAAAAAGAAAGAAATTAAATAGTTTTCTGCTCTTATTGAAGTAAACACATCTGTGGTGTATTTCCTCAAGTAAAATTTTGTATGTATGAAACATGAGTAAAGTCAGCTTTTTGTTTTTTTGTTTTTTTAATAATTCCTCAGACACATAGTGGATCTGTGTGGCGTGTGACGTGGGCCCATCCCGAATTTGGACAGGTTTTGGCTTCTTGTTCTTTTGACCGAACAGCTGCTGTGTGGGAAGAAATAGTTGGAGAATCAAATGATAAACTTCGAGGACAGAGTCATTGGGTGAGACATTTGTTGGTTTTCAGGGGTTGGGAGGGTAGAATGGGGAGAAGGGTACATGAACGTCCAGGAGCATCAGTCTTTCCAAGAACACTTCAGGCACTTGATAAGATGTTCCCACTCCTCACTATATTTACTAGTTCCATTTTTTTCCTCTTCCATGTTTTTCTCCTACTTGTTTATTTAATTTTGTCTTGGGCCTGAAGTGGTACTGAGGAACACTAGTGGCATTGTTTAATTATAACTTTCATGATGGATCTGTGGTATTTCCTTTGTCATACAGTGAGTGCCCTCTAAAAATCCATTAAAAAATTGTTTTTTCTCTTTTGTGGTTACCTTTGCCGCTTACAAAATACATTCTTATCTGTATCTGCTATTTGCTCTAGCTCTTCCCTGATTGGATGTTTGAATTTCAACAAGAGTATAGTGTCTGTATTGGCCAAACTCCAGAATTGAACTAGATTACCTTTAAGACCCATTCCAATGTTCTTTTTCCTCCCTCTTTATTTTTTGTAATAGATAATCAGGTACAAGGTATAAAATGTGAAAGGTAAAAATGAGTGTAAACAGTGACAACTTCCTTCTCTTTGGCCACACATTTTATTTCCTAGAGGCAACCACCATTATGAGATTTTTCTATATTCTGGATATATTCTGTGCCTTTTTAAGGATATTAATATAGTGTTTTCTTCTCTGTTCCTAATAGTCCTCTTCACCATCCAACGCTAATATTTATGTGTTGTCAGTACTGCTCTTTTTTTTCTGCTGCATTTTATAAATTGTGGTTTATACGTATTTAACATGTTAACTATAAATGTACAATTCAGTAGCATTAATTACATTTACAATGCTTTGTATACATAACCAATATCTATAGCAAAGCGTTGTCATTCCCAGCATAAGCTTTTTATCATTAAATAGTACCTCCTCCTTCCATTCTTCCTACCCTTGGTAACCTCTGTTCTACTTTCTGTCAATTCAGCTGCTGTGGCTACCTCATACAGTGTTTGTCCTCTGTCTGGCTTATTTCACTGAGCAGAATGTTTTCAGGTCCATCCATGTTGTCACATTGATCAGTTTCACTCCTGTTATGGCTGAATAATGTTCCGTTGTATGTATACCCCACTTTTTGTTTATCCATTTATCTGTAGATAGACTGTGGGTTCTTTATTGTACATAATGCTGTAACTGAACTCAAGGGATTTGCGGTTTGGGGTGCATCAAATTGAACACAACCCCAGAAAGTGTTGAAAGCAAAACACATTTTATTATTTGTTACAAGTAAGGAGACAAGGAGATAGTTTCCAAAGCACTTGTGAGTGGGGTTAGTAAAGGAAGCTTTTATTCAGTGTATAGGGGGCAGGGACAGGGAGCTTGCATAAATACTTCAGTTCAGTTGCACATGCTTAGCATATCAGCATGCTTGTTAAAAAAACACATGTGTGTTCAAAAAGTGGTGGAAAACTCTGCCAGTAGAAGATCTTAATATAAGGAGCTAAAGGTCAAGGGCTTCTGTGCTTGTCCTCAGCTCTAGTACAGCTCAGAGTGGCTCACCTAAGGGGTTATGAGGTGAAACACCTAGTCGGGGGTCTCCTTGGCTGGGACTTTTGGTTCTCTAAAACAAAACATATTCTTCCCTGCTTTTATCCCTTCCTTCCCCCTTCCCCTTTGCTGATAGCTTTCAGCCTTTTTTTTTCTTCCTTTGAGCCTTCTTATTTGAGTAGGTTCCCCATTGCATCCTAGCTAACTAACATTGCTACTGTGAACGGATCGTGGGTTCAGTTCTTTTGGGTATGTACCTAGGAGTAGAATTGCTGGCTCATATGGTAGTTCTGTGTTTAACTTCTGAGAAACTGCTAAATTGTTTTCTCCAATAGCTATACCATTTTACATTTCCACCAGCAATGCATGAGTGTTCCAGTTTCTCCATGTCCTCACCAATGTTTGCGGTTTTTGTTCTTCTATTGCAGCTGTCTTAGTAGGTGTGAAATGGTATCTCTTTATGGAGGTCTTCTTCTTTTTTGCATTTCCCTAATGGTTTGTGATGTTGAACATCTTTTTATGTGCTAATTGGCCATTTGTGTATGTTTTGTAATGTTTTGATTTATAAGAAATATATTTTTCTTATGTGTTTGGTCTTCCTCATACAGTTCCTGACTTACAGCTCCAGGAGTTGTTGATATTTTCTAAATGTTGAAAGTGATGAATGCATCTTTTGCTATATTAATGGGGTGACTTTGGGGGCTGGTGGCCAGTAGGGCCAACCATGTGATTAGAGGGGTGAAACTTCAGTCCCCCCCCCAACCTCTGGGGAGGGGAGAGGTGTTGGATGTTGAATTAATCACCAATGGCCAGTGCATTAATCTGTCATGCCTATGTAATGAAGTCTCAATAAAAACCCCAAAGAACGTGGGTTCAGAAAGTTTTTGGGTTGGTGAACAGGTGGAGATGTTGGGAGAGTTGTAGGCCAGAAGAAGACATAGAAGCTTCTCATGCTTTAACCCTTACTTTACAATTTACATCTCTTCATCTGGCTGCTTCTGAGTTATATCCTTTTATAATAAATGGTATTTTTTAAACAGATTGCCTGTCTGCTTTTTGATAACTGTTCATGTTTCTGAAGTGTGGGAAGTCCTACAGGATTGATAATTTGTGGAATCTGATGCTATTTCTGGGTAGATAGTGTCAGTATAGATTTGAATTCAGACAGCCTGTTGCTATGTCAGAATTAGTTGTTGGGGGGGTTATCTCCTCTCCAACAGTCCCTGAATTGGCATTGGTACCAGAGTCCTTTACTTTTTTAGGGAGATATCTATTCAAGTCCTTTGCCCATTTTTTAAATTGGGTTGTTTGTTTTTTGTTGTTGAGTTGTATGTAGTTCTTTATATTCTGGCTATTAGTACCTTCTCAGGTATGATTTGCAAATATTTTCTCCTGTTCTGTGAGTTGCCTTTTCTCTCTCTTGACAGTGTCCTTTGATGCACACAATTAAAAAATTTTCAGGAAGTCCAATTTATTTTTTTCTTGTTTCCTGTGTTTTTGGTGTCGTATTCAAGAAACCATGGCAAATCCAATGTCAAAAAGGCTTTCTCCAAAGCTTTATATTAAGAGTATTAAATTGTAGGTTTTTAAAAAAGGTTTTATTTGTCAGAGATGAGTGAGAGTATGCGCACGGGGAGCAGCAGGCAGTGGGAGAAGCAAGCTCCCTGCTGAGCAAGGAGTGTGATTCAGGACCCTGGGATCATAACCTGAGCTGTGGGAAGACACTTAACTGAGCCACCCAGGCATCCCTAAAATTTTAGCTCTTACATTTAGGTCTTTTTTTTTCTTTCCATTTTTATTTAAGTTTTGTATATGGTGTAAAGTAAATGTACAATTTTTTTTTTTTTTTAAAGTAATCTCTACCCTCAGTGCACAAATTCATGATCCTGAGATCAAGAGTAACATGCTTTACCAACTGAGCCATCCAGGTGCTTCCAACTTTATTCTTTTGTGTGTTAATATCCAGTTTTCCCAGTATCTTTTTTTTTTTTTTTTAAGATTTAAAAAGATTTTTTTTTTTTTTTTAATTTATTTGACAGACAGAGATCACAAGTAGGCAGAGAGGCAGGCAAAGAGAAGAAGGGGGAAGCAGGCTCCCTGCTAAGCAGAGAGCCCAATGTGGGGCTCGATGAGGGGCTCGATCCCAGGACCCTGGGATCATGACCTGAGCCGAAGGCAGAGGCTTTAACCCCCTGAGCCACCCAGGTGCCCACCGCCCCAGTATCTTTTTTTAAGTTATTAAATGTATTATTTGTTTCAGGGGTACAGGTCTATAATTCATCACAATACACAATACACAGTGCTCACCATAACACATACCCTCCCCCAGTATCTTTTATTGGAATGACTGCTCTTTGTAGAGGCTGCTTTTAGACAATAGGCTTGAACTGTGGAATGTAAAGCAAGGCTAAATACAAACAGGCCCATAAGGGCCACCCACCTCAAAATATCCATAGGCCCTAACTAACTAATGGGCTACTTACAACCTGGCACAGTTACCAAAAAAGGGAAAATTCCAGAAGTCCCCATACCTCCTTGTCTTCCTCTTTTAAATACAGTCCCCATCCACTGCTTCCTAGCAGACAGTCTCTATGCTGTCTATGCTCCCTTGCGGTGCATTGGATAAATTCCTATACCTGCCTCCTTTGTTCTGCGTCTGGTGGATCCTTTCACTGCCTGTTTTTCAGGCTTCTCCACATTTGGGGGCCACCATCAGATAGGGAGAGATGCTTTCCCCTTTGAATGGTCTTGGTGTCCTCATTGAAAATCAGTCGACTGTACCTCAGAGTCCACAGTCTCTCATGGTTCATCTCCCGGGCTTTGGAGGGGAGAGGTGTGGGGGGGTTGGGGTTGGGTGAACCTGGTGGTGGGTGTTGTGGAGTGCCAGTATTGCATGGAGCACTGGGTGTGGTGCATAAACAGTGAAAAGAAATAAAAAAAAAAAGAGAGAGAGAAATAATGAAAAAAAAAATCAATTGACTATGTATAGAAAGAAGGTTTATTTTTGGATTGTATTTTGTTCCATTGGCCTATGTGTCTCTCCTTAATGCCAATATCATATTCTTCTGATTACTCCAGGTTTGTAGCTTGCATGCTATTCACAGTTTTATAATTTTTTTTTTTTTTTTAAGATTGATTGATTGAAATAACCTCTACACCCAGCGTGGGGATCTAACTCACAACCCTGAGAAGTGGAGTCGTCAGCCACATGCCCTTAAAATTTTTTTTTTTAATGTTGGGAGGGGTTGGTTTAATTGCCTTTTCCCTAGGGAAAAGGCAAACAACTGCTTGAGGGGAGGAGAGAAGGGAAATGTAGAAAATTGGAGGGAGTTTTCTAACAGTCAGGAATGGGTTAATTAGAATGATAGGTTGGGTTGAGGAGTGGTGGCATAGAAAGGATTTTTGTTTGAACTTAGAGGTAAAGGTTTCCCCCTTTATATGAATGTAGAGCATTCTTAGGAAAACCTTCGTAAGCTGAAACGGCCATAAAGTAGAGAATCAGTTAGCACTAACTTATATGGAAGAATTTTTTAGTGTTCCTGAGCTAAAAAATAACCTCTTTTAGGCTTTTCTGATGCCTTAAGACACACTTTGCTAATGTTAGCACAACATAAATCAAGATAAAGCACAGATGCTTACAGACACAGTTCAAAGCTCTTGAGGCTTGATGCTGAGATGCTGTGTAGGTCTCAGGGAAGGAGCTGGGTGGTGCCATTCTTATACATGAGGGTGCTTGCTGCCTCTAAAGACTTGTAAAACAAATGACAATTCTATTTTCTCTTGTCGCAAAAGCTGGGATCCTCTTCAGATTTCTTTTGGTTAGCAAGAAAGGTACTGAAGTAGGTCTTTGTAAAAGCAAAGTGCTGTAACATAAACCTTAGAAAAGTAGGGGATAGCTGTATATTTATTGTATTTAGTTAAATCAGCTGTCATTAATGCATTTAATATTTCAGCAGTTGTATTGGTATTGATTATTCAGTGGTGTTCATAGACAGATGTTTGCAAGGATATAATCTTTGGAGTTTTATGTGCTCTTTTTCTACTATTGAGACTCCTTAAGATGTATTTTAGTAACCATAGACAATAAAGTCCTGATTTCTAAATTTTGTTGATATTTTCAGTCAGAAATCTAGATGCCAGAAAGTAGCTTGAATATGCTCTGTTGGCATTCTCTAATTATCACAATGCCAGCTTTGTACCATTCTCTTGGTCTCTAGTAAACGACTTCTCTTAAAGTGGTTGGTGGTGATCCAAATAGGGCTAACTGGCATTTATGTTTAAAGGAAGAAGTTGCATGCTTTCCATTTTACTGTTAAAGAATCTTAATTCATGTAATTTACTGCTTGCAGCATACTGTGCAAAACAAAACTACCTATATTAAAATTCAAACAGTTTGTAGTTTAGTGACTGGTCTCCTTAAGGCAGAGTTTTTGCACTCTTAATAAAGTTAGACTTTCTAAGGCAACTTTTTTTCTCCCTTAAAGGGAATAATTAATTATAGGTCACTAATTTGTTACGGATTGCCAACTGTGTATGTGGTATTTTGCTGTGGAGGAAATTGAGACCCCGGTGGTTTTTAAATAACTTATTCAAGGTTACTTAGTAAAATGGCAGTGGGATTTTAGAACCCATGTTCTTTCTACTCTACCATCCTTCCTTTTGTATGTAAATAATTTTTTTTTTCAGGTTAAGAGGACAACTCTAGTGGATAGCAGAACATCTGTTACCGATGTGAAATTTGCTCCTAAACATATGGGCCTTATGTTAGCAACCTGTTCGGCAGATGGTATAGTAAGAATATATGAGGCGCCAGATGTTATGAATCTCAGCCAGTGGTCTCTGCAGCATGAGATTTCATGTAAGCTAAGCTGTAGTTGTATTTCTTGGAATCCTTCAAGGTAAGCTTACACAGAAAACCTGATAATATAATCCTAGTAAAGCAAATTAGTATTTTTAAGCTAAGCATTTGATGGGTTAATTTCCTTAAAATATTTTCTTAGTCATGTTTATTATTTTTAAAAATACATGTTATGTAGAATAAAAATTCTCTTTAATCTGCCCTCACCCTGTTATGTCTCTTGTCCCCTATTTTTATTCCATAGAAGAAGCCAGCCATTGTAAATATTTGGGTGTACAACTTCTGGGCTTTTTCCATGTATATACCAATAAATACTCAATGTGTTTTTAAATACACAAATATAGGCAACATGCACATATACTATCATGTAAAGGTAGACCAGAACACACAGACGTGTATAGACATATATTCTCCTTATTTGAAATTTGCCTTTTTCATTTACAAATATATTGCGGGTATTTCCCAGTGTATTAGTATATATATCTAGTTTTACATTGTTTTTTTAACTGCTATACTATATCATAGTTGCTTTTTTTTAATGATTTTATTTATTTATGAGAGAGAGCATAAGTGGGTGTGAGGGGCAGAGAGAGAGAGAAAGAAGCAGACTCTTGCCGAGCAGGGAGCCTGACATTGGGATTGATCCCAGGATCTTGGAATCATCTGACCCAAAGATAGACCCTTAAGCAACTGAGCCACCCAGGTGCTCCTCATAGTTGCTTTCTATTAAGTTATTTTTAAAATAAAAGAATAACGAATTACTTGGTAGAGAAAAAATTTCATGGGCACCTGGTTGGCCCACCCTCCCCCACCATCGTCTTGCTTTCTCTCTCAAATAAGTAAAATCTTTAAAAAGAAAAGGAAAAGAATAATTTCAAATCTAGAAGAGTATAAAATGAAAGGTTAAAAGTTCCCCTACCTGCTAAAAATGCCCTTCATAGTTCTGATTTTAGATTTTAATTCTGTCAGTTGCTATGGTATTTTTTTAAATTTTTAAAAAAATTTTTAAAGGATTTTGTTTTCAAGTAATCTCTACACCCAGCATGGGGCTTGAACCCACAGCCCCAAAATCAAGAGTTGCATGCTCTCCCAACTGAGCCAGCCCGGCACCCCAGTTGCTATTATATTTAGTATATTTATTTACTTATGCCTCAGGTTCTTGCTATGTTAGCTTTAAACAGTACCTATACTCACTATAAGAAAGATGAATTTAGTACATTTACAAAAGCTTTCCATTTCTCAATGTATGACTAGATAGATATCTCCTTTTTTTTTTTTTTTTTTTGGTTAAGATTTTAAGTAATTTCTACCTCCAGCGTGGAGCCGAACTTACAACCCTGAGGTCAAGAGTTGCATGCTTCACCAATGGAGCCAGCTGGTTAGAGAGATCTTATTTGTGGGAATGTCGATGATGGTTTTTTAGTTATATTGGTAATTATCAGAATTTCAGATAGTGTATCCATTTTCAACTTAGTGATTTACCAATTTTTAGATTAGATATGGACTCTCCTCTTTTTTTTTTTTTAAACAAATTAGCTTACACCTCTCATTCACCCATTTTCTAATATTTTTTTACATTGCTTATAACTGGCAAGGGGATAACTGAGTATTTTACTCCTTGGGGAGATATGGGATTGGTTTCCCATGAGCCTTTGATCACATTTTTGTCAACTAATAAATACTTAACCTTATTTTATGAGTGTTTGTGTTTAAAGATACCTTATTTAGCATATGTTGCTGATTCATTAACATTGAACTCTGCCAACAGCCTTAAAACTCATGCCTTAACAAAGCTTATCTAATACAGTATTTTCTCCATAAGGTATTATATCATAGTTTTTTTGCTAAGCTTAGAAACACTAGACTGTACTGCAGTACCACTTTTGGGGACCATTTTAAAAAAAGAAATCACCAACCCACCACAAAAATGCAAAAAGCATGGTGGTAAATAGAGTGCAACACTTGTTTTCAGTGTGAGAGTTGAAATAAGAAGGCATAGCCTTACATTGTTTGACCTCAGCATGAAACATGTAGGTCGGATGATTCATTTTTTGCAGAGCCGCTCCAGGCATATTCATGAGTTGACCGTGAAAGCCCCAAGTATTGGATTTTGGGGGTTACAAACAAATTTTAGTAAGCAGGCCAGTTTACAAATAGAGAACCTGCAGATGATAAGGATTGGCTGTATCTACTTTCTCAGAGATCATTTGTATACCTTGGTCTTTATTTTCATGCATCTTGGTTTCATTGTGTGTTAGTCTTTGCTTGTTTTTTTGTAGTTATGAACAAGAATAGTATTTATAGTTAGGAACCAGTATTGGTATTTTTCTACTGTTAGGCGCTCTGTTTTCTTAGTAGCACACTCTCTTACCTAGTGCTTGGCTGAGTTTCAACTGAGTAGGTAGAGTGTGTTGGCAAAATTCCCTTGTAGGGAGTATAAACCAAGGGAACTGGTAGGCTGGGGTATCCCTGAATTTCAGGAGGACTTGACTTTGGGGATGGAGCACCTTAATTTTTGTTTCTTCTTGTCCCTCTCTCTGCCAGTTTTAGAGTGTTGTAAAGCTCTATTAATAAAGAACTAAACCTTTTTTTTTTTTTTTAATTACCACATTCTGTTTTCAACTTTATGAGGTTGGCAGATGACAAGGTCAGAGGTTTAACAAGGGGTTATGTTCATAGGGATATTACTTAATCTGGATGAGGGAGGCAAAGGAAATCAGTATTGAGGTAACTAGGCATAGAAATTTAAAAAAAAATTCAACTTAGAGTTCACTTCAGTAGAGGTCATGCTTTTATTATCTTTTGTCTTTTTAACAGACTTTATTTATTTATTTATTTTTAAAAGATTTTATTTATTTATTTGACAAACAGAGATCACAAATAGGCAGAGAGGCAGGCAGAGAGGAGGAAGCAGGCTCCCTGCTGAGCAGAGAGCCCCATGCGGGGCTTGATCCCAGGACCCTGGGATCATGACCTGAGCTGAAGGCCGAGGCTTTAACCACTGAGCCACCCAGGCACCCCTCTTTTGACTCTTTTAAAAATGAAGTTGACCACAAATGAATCTAAAGAAGAGAATGACATGTGGGGAGCATGCCTTCTTGAGGGTTGATCTTTCTCTGCTTTTCTTCCTTCTGTCAGGGTTTCTTCTTTTTGTACAAAGCACTTAAAATCCTTTTGCCATGAATTGGTCGCCATAGGATTACTTTTCATTTCATAGGTAATGACCAAATCTTTCAGGAAGAAGAATTCTAAGACCTCCCGGCTCTTTTTTTTTTTTTTTTTTTTTAAACTCTACTGAATGCTTGAAACCTTTTGGGAGAAGAGCTACTTTTTTAAAAAAAATCATTTATTTAATTAGAGAGAGCACATGAAAGAGATTGTGCATGAGCAGGAGGAGGGACAGAGGGAGAAGGAGAGAGAGAATCTCAAGCAGACTCTGTGATGAGTGCAGAGCCCGACATGGGGCTTGATCTCATGACCCAAGCCAAAAGTCATGAGTCGGTTTCTTACCCTTGAGTTACTAGACGCCCCAAGAATTACTGTCTATTAGCAAAAGGATGGTATTATTTGTCCCCATGTTGAGCATTCTCAAGGACATACCTTTCCAAGGTGTGGCTGTGTCAGATGTATGGCAGGGATCTATCTAGTCATGGTAGCAACATGCTTATTTGTGGGTTGTAGAGCTTCTTGATGCCAGGTTTTTCTAATTCTCTGAATTAGATGTATATTAACTTGATAATTATGTAAAAAAGTTTTTACTTTTCATTTCTAGCTCTCGTGCTCATTCCCCCATGATAGCTGTAGGAAGTGATGACAGTAGTCCAAATGCAATGGCCAAGGTTCAGATTTTCGAGTATAATGAAAATACCAGGTTAGTACTGCTTTGGTTTTAATTAGTGTCCCAAATTGCATTTAATTTTTAAAAATGTTATTTCTTTATCCATTCATTGAATTACGCATGATTCATTACCTATTTACTAATTCTTGTGCTATGCCAATTTCTGTGCTAGGCTCTGATAATATAAAATTAAATGGTATAGAAGAAAAGGTGACTGATTTTCCAGTATGTAGCATCTCGCTGGGAAAACAAACAAAAATATTAAAGTGATGATGAATTTTATAAACTGGGAGAATTGGGGTGTTAAGGGTTTACTATACCTGGGGGGGAGAGGGCCAGGAAGGTTCTCCAGACAGAACTTAAGGGGTGAGTAAAAGTTAGCCAAAGAGGGCAAAACATTCCAAATGGAGAAAACTACAAATGATAAGGTACGTGAACAAGAGAGAACCAATATATTTTTATTGTAGTTGAAATGAAATAGGCAAAAAGGAGTGTGGTGAGAAACAAAACTTAGATCTGTGAGACCTAGTGTTCCATGTTTAGATTTTATTTTATGGGAAATGAGAAGCCATTGAAAGATTTTTGAGTTGGGGAATGATGGGCTTGCATTGTAGTTTAACTCTTCCATAGTTATGGAAAGTATTTTTGAGGGCAGAGGTTGAGGTGGGATATTGTAGTGGCTTTGGGATAGAGTCATGGCAATGGGGATTGAGAGAAGTAGGCAGTTGGAGAATAAATTAAATGGTATGAATAGGATCTGATGACTGGATGTAGAAGGTGAAGAATGGGGGAAGCTTTTGAGATGACTTTCAAGGTTCTGGCTTAATAGTTCAATGGATGGTGTGTAATTTCTTGAAATAAGGGCATCTGGAAATAGGACAGATTTGAGTAGAGTATAGCAGCACATGATGGAAAATTTATGTTGGGTCATGTTGTGATACCTGCAACACCTCTTAGAGCTGTAAAGAGGTGTATTCAGAGTCTTATAGGAAAAGAGAGCACATATCAGTTGTTCAAGTGGGCTTCACATGTGCTAGACAACAGTCTTGAGTTGAGGAACCAGATATTGGGCAGGACCAGAAGCAGAAAAGAACTAGAGTTTTCCCCTTATCTGTAGGGGATATGTTCCAAGACCACCCAGTGGCTCCCTGAAACCTGAAATAGTATGAAATTGTATATACTCTGTTTTTTTCTATACATATATATCTATGATAAAGTTTATAAGTTAGGCAGAATATGAGATTAACAATAGTAGTTAGTAGTAACATGTAAGAATTGAAATAATACACTGTAAATAAAAATTATATGAATGCAGTCTTTCTCAAAATATCTTACTGTGTTGGACTCACACTTCTTCCTGTGATGATGTGAGATGATAATGTGATGAGATGGCAGGAGGGGAATGGTGTAGACCTGTGACATAGCGTTAGGCTACTGCTGACTTTCTGATGATATATCAGGAGATCATCTTCTGGATGGCAGTTTGATCGTGGGTAACAAACTGTGAGAAGCAAGACTGGCTAAGGGGGGGACCGCTAATTCCTTTGGGCTTTGCAATTCAGAATGTTTCTAGGGTTTTTGCAGAGTTCTTATACCAGCTCTCTAACTTCCCAGATTATTGATTTCTTCAGAGAGTCTGTGCTTACACAGTGTTGTCCAATAGAATTTGCTGTGCTGATGGAACTGACCCATGCCTATACCAGCTAACGTACTGGCTACTAGCCACATGGCAGCTGTGGAAGCTCAGAATGTGCTACTACAGCGGCAGAACTGCATTTGTTTATTTTTATAAATTTAAATTTAGATAGGCACATGTGGCTAGTGGCTGCAGTATTGGCCAACATAGTTCTAGATTATAGGAACCTTCCTCTAGAACTTCTGAGGCTTTTGTAACCTTTTAAGCTACTAAAGCTATGAGCAATATTAATAGCACATTTTTTTAAATAAGCATTTCTTAAAAGATTTTATTTGTTTATTCATGAGAGGCAGAGCGAGAAGCAAGCTCCCCACCGAGCAAGGAGCCTGATGTGCTGGGATCATGACCTGAGCCGAATGTAGACACTTAACTGACTGAGCCACCCAGATGCCCTATAAACATTTTTTTCGATTAACATATAATGTATTATTTGCCCCAGTGGTACAGGTCTGTGAATCATCAGCTTACACATTTCATCACACTCACCATAGCACATACCTTCCCCAATATCCATAACTCTATCCCTAACCGCCCACCCCCTGCCCTATAAACATTTTAAAAAAAGATTTGAGAGTGAGAGAGTGTGCACATGCATGACAGGGGAGGGGTAGAGGAAGAGAATCCCAAGCACACTCTCTGCTGAGCATGGAGTCTGATGCAGGGCCCGATCCCATGGCAGAGATCATGACTTAAAACAAAACCAAGAGTTGGATGCTTAACCGACTGAGCCACCTGGGTACCCCTAATAGCATATTTTAAAGAGGCTTCATGAAGAGTTAATATTATTAAAGTAATTTCTTTCAGCCTTAGCTGAACAGAATGAGTTTGGAGGCATAAATCGAAAATTTAAAAGGGGGATCATTTCTAAAACATAGAAGAATGAAAAGTACTTCATAAATAATATTTGAATAAAGGGATAAGAACTTCTAGTTAGTTCTGAAAGAAAATACAGGGCAGATAGAAAAGAACCTAAAACTTAAATGAATTCAGTGATACAGATAACCGAATGAATCTCTTAGCTAGCAGAATAAATCTAGATTAGGAGCTGGATTTCCTGCATTATCTCCTATAACAAGGAGCCTGGCAGCAGAGCAGTTCAGGTGTCAATTAAGCAGCTCACTTGGTGCAGTGGTCTTGTTATTTTCCTTTTTTTTTTTTTTTTTTTTTTTTGCTGTCATACTTAGCGTGTGGTGACAGCTCCCTCTTAGATCACAAGAGCCTTTCTAGGTTTTCACATGCAAATACAAAGAAGGGCATTTGCTTTCATGTCTCTTTATATTAGGGAGAGAGAATATTTTCTGAAAGCGTCTTAGCAGGCTTTTTCATTGGGTCCTCTGGCCAGAATTGGGTCACTTACCATGCTTTAGATGCAAGGGAGCCAAACAGTAAGTGCCTGGTATTTTCTACATATGACTGGGAAGTGGCATTGGGTAGGTAAAGGTGTCTGTGTGTGAGTGTGTGAGGGATTGACTTAGGAAGTTAGCAGACCTTTAAGTTCACCCATTTTTGGATTTTTTTTTGGTCTGGTTCTTTGAAGCAAGAGTTGTTCAAAAGTTCTTATATAGATTGAACATGTTAACATAGAGTGATAGTGGACTGTGTAGCATGAAGTGATGAATACTTAGTTGATATTCCTGTAAGTAATAACACCATTTAGTACACAAGAGACATTTGTCCAATTAACTAGTATTGGATATTGTTATTTCTTTGGTGAGTGAAAATATTAAGAAAGACCTGGTCTTCATAGTGATGTAAGTGCCTACTTTTATATAAGGCATTTTCACATATTTTATGAAATTCAGATTCTAACAGTCATCTTATGAATAGGGTAGGTAGCTTTTATATTAGCACCATTTTATAAATGAAGAAACAGATCAAGGTAAAATGATTTGTCTAAGATCAAACAGAAGTCAGGAGTAGAAGAGTAGAAGCAGCAAGGCTGTGGCTTAGATTACTCAGGGTGAGCAGTATAGGGTGAGGAGAGGTTAAGGAAAGAACAATGAGGCATGCCCTGGCTTGGAGACATTTGAGAAAAATGTTGGGGTGAAAAGAAGGCCAAGCATAGAATGTTGGGAACACTAGTATTTCAGAGGAGGAAGGTAAGGTAGGTGCCTCTCTCTGACTCCTCCGTTACACACAGGATTCTGTGCTTCACTTCTGTCCCTGATATTCAATCGATGACATAGAAAAATGGAATAGGAAAGTCTTAATCTGTTGTTTCCTTCATTGTTTTCTTCTCTGTTTGCAAATAGAGAAATAGAATTGTAGGGATGAAGTAGACTTTGGTATAGCTTCCTTTATCCCCACTAAAATTCTTGCTGTTATCAGGTTCATTTTTCAATTTATGCTCAAGTACTTAGGAATTGAATTACTCTTTTCTTGGAATTAGATACTAATGGCTAATGAATCAGGATCTCATTTAATAATTCAAGTTTTTTAAAACGGTTCTAAGGTAAACTTAGGAAGTCAAAGAAAGAAACCCAGGCGGCTTTATTAGTTTACTGGTGTTGCCGTAACAAATTACTACAAACTAATGGCTTAAAACAGAGATTTATTCTCACAGTTCTGGAGGCCAGAAATCTGAAATCAAGGTGTAGTCAGGGCGTGCTTCCTCCACAGTCCTTCCTCATCTTCAGGCTTCTGGTGGCTTTGGGAGGTCCTTGGCATGTGGCTGCGTAAGTTCAGTTTCTCCCTCTGTCTTCAGATGCTGCCTTCTCGGTCTGTTTCTCCTTTTCTGTCTTTTATGCAAATGATCCAGGATGATCTTATCCTGAGATCCTTAATTATATATGCAAAGATCCTTTTTCTAAATTAGGTCACATTTCTGTTTCTGGGGTTAGGCCTTGGCCTTATTGTATACTGCTGAGGTAAACACTGCTTCAATGTGGATTTTTTAAAATTTTCATTTCTGAAATTTTTATCTGAATTGGTTTTTCATTAGGAAATACGCAAAAGCGGAAACCCTCATGACAGTCACAGATCCTGTGCATGACATTGCCTTTGCTCCAAACTTGGGAAGGTCTTTCCATATTCTAGCCATAGCAACCAAAGATGTGAGGATTTTTACATTAAAGCCTGTGAGGTGAGTTTTTGAAGCAATTACTAATTTAAAACTATTCTTAATTTTCTTCCATGGAGAAGAGTGAAGAGGCAACTGTGAACTGAAGAATGGATTCTTTATTGAACATTTTATCTACAAATATATGAGTTTTGGGGTTGGGGAATGGAATAAAGACAGGAGATTTATGTTTTCTTTAGGCTGATATGATTTGGATCCTCTGAATATAATTGGTACTCTGTAAATGTTTGAACAAATGAGAGGTGGGAGTTTACTTAGGAAAATTAAATTAGCACTGAGACATTCTTGTGAATAATCTGTTCAATCTTTAGTTTTGGAATTGTGAGTTTCAGTTCTTTTCCTTTTTCCTTCCTTTCCCCCTTCTATTCTTTCCTTCCTACAGCTTTCCTTTTAAAATTGTTATGTATTTTATTTCTCAGTTTTGTTTGGGGGAATCCTCTTTTGTTTTTTCTTTTTTCTTTCTTTTTTTTTTTTTTTAAAGAGAGAGAGTGGGTGGTAGGGGGCCCAGAGGAGCAGAGGAAGAGGGAGAGAGATAATCTTAAGCATGTTCCAAGCCCAGCTTAGAGTAGCCATGAGGCTTAATTTTGCAACTCTGAGATAATGACCTGGGCTGAAATCAAGAGTTGGATGCTTAACTGACTGAGCCACCCAGGCACTCCTGTTCCTTTCTTCCATGAAATAATTACTGAATAATTTTTATGTGGTAGGGTCATACTAGGTGCTGGGGAGTCAAATGAAAGCGACATGGCCCAGCTCTCAATGACGTAAGGTTGGAGGGGTGTGGGAGGGAAGGTGGTAGTTATGGATATGCACGGTTTTATAATGTAATATGGTAAAAATAATATAGTATGTGAGACCATTTGTATTTTTAAAATTAGAACTTTGTATATGTGTGTATAAAATCTTTAATCAGCATTTTTAGGGAAGTTTTTTTATTAATAGGAAAGAACTTACTTCCTCTGGTGGACCAACAAAATTTGAAATCCATATAGTGGCTCAGTTTGATAATCATAATTCCCAGGTCTGGCGAGTGAGTTGGAATATAACAGGAACAGTGCTAGCATCTTCAGGAGATGATGGCTGTGTGAGATTGTGGAAAGGTAAGATTTTAATGAAGGAATTGTTGCTGTGTTGGTTCGTCAGAATTTTCACTTAGAAATGTAAGTTCAGAAATACTTCGGAAAAATTATCTTTCTACAGTTACTTAAATTGATGTCCTAACATTAATTTGTGTTATTTTGAACCTCCATTCATTTACTTAGTTCATGGCAGTTAGGACTGATTCAATTGTTTTTTAAGTTTCCATGTGGAAAAAAGCAACTTTTAAAACTAAAAGTAATTGTAACAGAATATGCGGTTTAAGATACTATTTGCTATATTATGCAGTATCTCCAAAAAATACCATTTGCTATATATGTAATCTGTGTGACTGCTCTGCAGACTCAGGATAGGACTACAGAGATCTCCTATTAAATAATTGCTTTTAGCCAACCAGCCCTTCATAGGATAAAACCCAGTATATACCCCACTTCCTCTCTGCAGCTCTCAGAAGTTGAAGCTTCTGGCCACTGATTCTGAAAGTTTCTTGTGCCATGCTGAGAATTCCGTCTAGTAACTCAATGCTGACTGGTTGCTGCAGCATGGTCTGCACTTTTCCATGGAAGTTTATCCATTGGGCGGAGGTGTCTTTGGTCCTTGTACCACTCTAGTTGGTGGTATCCCACTTTTAGGATCCAAACTTAAGCTTAGTTCATGTACCTTGAGCAGTCACTGTTTCTCAAAATGCAGTTTGACCGAGTCTCCCATGGCCAGTTTTAGGCTGTGGTAGAACCAGCCCAGACCTCAATTTCCTCAGTGTCATTTGATATCAAGGGCTTTGCTTCCTTTTCATGCCTCTGGGCTTTAGTCAGGACCACACAGTTCCACTCAGGCAGGCTCCCTAACTTGAGTTTCCTGGACCCAGTGTCTCCAGTACTCTGTTTTGCATTCAGAGAATTAGGCCATGTTGGGTAAGCCACTCAAATCCTAAAGGTTTGTTACTTACATCCATCTCTGAGGACATTAGGTACCCACATGATCTGTACTTGCATAGCTAAGAGGATAACTCCCATTACCCTCCATATACTTGTGATTGAAATTCATTTTCCTGAAGATGAAGAATTTATTTTGATAGTAAAATGTTAATGTGGTAAATTAGAGAGTAGTCTTTGTTAATATTTATCTTATAAGGAAGGAGAATGATAAAATTTTTTTTTAAATTAGTTCTTGTAAAACTTTACAAAATAATTGTTAAAATTGAGAGATATATATATTTCATTTTAAATATGTCTAATATATCTTGAGAGATATGTTATAGTTTTTTTATTATAGTTATTTCTTGTTTTTTTTAAATTATAGTTAAAGGACTTGACCACAAATTTGTGCCCTTGAGTTATAGTTGTTAGTCATGTTAATGTATTTGACCATTTTCTTTTCAGCTAATTATATGGACAATTGGAAGTGTACTGGTATTTTGAAAGGTAATGGGAGCCCTGTCAATGGGAATTCTCAGCAGGGAAACTCAAATCCTTCCCTAGGTTCAAATATCCCAAATCTTCAAAATTCATTAAATGGATCTTCTTCTGGCAGGTAGGCTGATTTTTGGGACAACGAGAAATTAATCTCCTTTTCAAATCATTCTGGTAGGCATACTATAAGTCTGTGATTTTGTGGGTTTTAAGATTGAATGAAGAAATTCATACATAAGTAGAAAAAAATTCACTTTGTTAGCTCTGTGTTTAGCTTATGTGGCCATATTTATAGGTAGACTGTTAACCTTTAAACTAAACTATATTCTGAAATTTAGTGGTCTGTCAGAAATGTTTATAACTTTAAGATTTTACTTTGCTTCTAAAGTCAGATGAAGAGTAAATCTGGCATAATGCCAAGGATTTTTTTTTTAGTCCTAAATGAACATGAGTATGTTAGTGGTAGTAGTGCAGCCTTTAAATTAGGTCAAGCTGAAATTTTAAATAAACTGCATTAACCAAGGCTTTGTAGAAGAGAGTGAGTTAGATGTGGTTTTTTTGGTGTGTGTTTAAAACTTCAATGGATATTTAAGAGGAAATGGTAAATTCTGATTTCTTGATTTTTAGAATTTTTAACATATTTTAGATTCTTGCTTATCTTAATGTTTGATGTGATCTCAAGAGTCATCCTTTGTTTTTATATTCAAATTTCAAATATGTGAATTGGTAAGATAAAGTTATTTTAATATGCCTTTGTGAATAATTTGGAATACAATTCAGGAAACTTCAAAGCACAGCCTTAACAAATTGTCCTGTGGTTATCCTGTTGTCATCTTACATAACAGAATACTATTTAAAATTTCAGCTATTTTTATATTGTTATATTTAAAAAAAAAAGTCCTTAAATCTTTTGAGATTTAAGTATTTGCATGAAAACAATTTCAGGTTACTACAGAAAATACCAGATTATAAAGAAGATTTCATGAAACAAAGGATACTACCATTAATTAAAAAAAAAAAAATCTGGTTTGTGGTTGCTGTCTGTACTGCATATATTGTAAAGAGCTTTGAAGTTTTGATCTGTATTCTTATTGTGCCAATAACCGTGTGTGTTAGATCTGTGATGCATTTTTCCCTTCTCCATTTGTATTATGTCCTTTAACAGAAAGCACAGCTGAGTACCAGCTAACTGGAGTAACTTTGCTGTTTTGCTGCTTGTTGCATGCACACAGGAATGGAAAGCGAGCTCCTTTTCCCCTTCCCCAGCGCCGTTTGACCTCTCCCAAGATACACCAGCAGCCTGCTTACTACTAAACGCAATCCAAAAGGCCTTTAAAAATCCAGTGTATATCATTTTTTTGTACTAGCAGTTTATTGACACTATTTGAAGCTTTTGAAATATAAATGGAGAGGCTTTTTGTTGAGACATTGTCACCAAAACAATTTTTTGAAATGTTCCTGAAACTAACATGGGTTTTAAAATTAAAAGGATTGTTATTATCCTTACAAGCAGTTGGGAGGAGGGTAAATATCACTTTATTCCATTTGGAGAAAATAGACTTATTTGTTTTGTTTTCTAAAACAGTAGGCTAAAATGATGAATTTTTATAATTTGAAGGTTGAATAAATATTTTTCATAAAGATTGTTTTGAGTGCTAATTTGTTTACCTTTTGTAGAATTGGTTTACACATGGTATTATTTAGTACAACTCTGTCATTTCTTTGTAATATTTAAAAAATATTAGTAAAGGAGTGAGAGAAGTAGTAGTAAAATGAAAGTGATTTGACTGTACAGTTTGCGGCCAAATTAAACATTTGGTATTGCTTCATTTTATAATTTGGTAGTAAAATGAAGACATCTTTGTAAATTTTCAATTCATATTCACTAAAGAGCTTAACGTTTCTAATATGTGCTTGTATATTTTTTTATGGTATGATTCCATGGCTTAAGTTTTTCTTCAAAATTTGGAAGCCTACCGTAAGAGGAGCAGTTAAAAATTTGCTAAAATTGTGCATGCACATTAACCTCCACATTCCAAGTCTCAGGAATTTAATTTACTTGGCTGCTTCATTTAGTTCATATTCTCTAGAACTTTGACCTTAATGATAAAGCTATAAGTCTTTGCTAAAATGCTTAAGTATTACGGGTAAGTTATAAAATGGCAGAATAACAACAAGGACATATTCTTTGAGCTCTTTTGCTTAACAAAATTTTGTACTATTTAAGGTTTTTGCAGAAAATCACCTAAGTATTTTCAAAGATTGTATTTCTTCAGAAGTATATTGCAATAGCTGGCCATACTATATGAAAGTATATTTGGATTGGTTCTCAGTGTCATGTATGCACTAAAAAACCTGTGCCTCCTGCTACTACAAACGAAGCATTGCTTAAAATAAAGAAAAAGCTTATTAGATTTGTAAATTTACAGGATAGCATCAAATATGTTTCTGAAAGATTAGAAAATGTTTTAAATTATAAAATGTCTTTTTTTGTAACATTCATACTGATAATTTTTTTTTAACATTTTAAGTTTAACAGATTGTATTTCTTTCTTTCAAGTTTCTATACTTGCTTAAGCAAGCTTGATTTGAGTAAGGGTCTTGATTTTTGCGATTATGTTCTGTTAGTTTTGGCATGAATATACTAAAGCTTTTTTTTTTCAGCATGTGTTTTCTCCTCTTTGGTTCTCTTTGTATTTACTACTTTTCTCTTTTTCTTCTGTTTTTTCTTTTTTTTTTTTTTTTCTGTTGTTTTTGTTTTGTTTTGGTGTTTTGTTCCTGTCTTCATTGTTTCAGGTATTTCTTTCCCCCTCTGGATTCCCCACGGGCTGGATCGAGATGGTCCAGTTATGCCCAGCTCCTTCCTCCTCCTCCTCCTCCTCTGGTAGAGCACTCTTGCGATGCTGACACTGCCAACCTCCAGTATCCTCACCCTCGCAGACGATCTCTCTCTCGGCCTCTTAATCCCTTACCTGAGAATGAAGGGGTTTAAAACACTGATTTAACACTTAAAGGCCTTATTCAAGTGCTTGTAAATGCTTTCATTCCTGGCTGCTTTTTGTTTTTCTTCATTTTCTTTTAGAAGATTTTTCTAACTTAGGGTCTGTCTTGCATGTATTACACCAGAACACAGTGTTTTGGAACCTAAATGTGTTTGTGCTTCTGCATCAAAGGAACATTTGCCTCACTGGTTGATAACCTTTGATGAAATGAGATAAGTACAAGTAACATGAACTGTGAGTTACAGTAGCTGATTTCAATTTCAAAGTGCCTATTCTGTAAGTTTTATTTTGAACTGTTATGGTGTTAGTTTTCTTATGGTTTGTCATTCTGGTTCATGTGAAAGGATTACCATAAAGTTCACTTTGCCTTTGAGACGTACTAAGAAATGTTTTACATTTTACAGGCTATTGTTGCAACCAACTAGTTTGTAAAATAAATCATTCCTGTGTATAAAGCAGCAAAACAAAATAATGGACTGTTGGGTCTTTTTTTTTTTTTTTTTTTTTAAGAAATTGCCTTTTACTACTTGGAATTATTGTTTAAAGCTTTTGTAATTATTCTCCAAGTAGATTATTTAATAAAATATATTTTAAAAGATATGAATCTCTTGCCTTATGAAAAGAGAATGTACAGCTGGCCCTTGAACAACATGGGTTTGAATTGCACTGATGTACTTATACATAGGTTGATGGTCTCCCCCACCCCCCATAAATGCCGTTTAGTACTGTAAATGTACTGTCTCATCTTTATGATTTTCTTAATACTTCTTTTCTCTAGCATACTTTATTATAAGAAAACATTAGTTTGTATAACATACAAAATAGGTGTTAATTGACTGTTCATGTTACTGGTAAAGCTTCTCTCAACTATAGGCTGTTAAGTTTTTTGGGGAGTACAAGGTTAAGCCCAGATTTTCAACTATGCGGGTGCATGGCACCACCTAAGCCCTAGTTGTTCAAGGGTCAACTCTGTTCTATTTGATATATGATAACGCTTGTATCTCCTTATAATAGTACATTGCAAAAAAAGAAAGAACGAAAAAGAAAAAACCCAAACAATAAAAAATTGGGAGATGAGCACGACATTTAGAAGGTAGAAGGTCAATATGTAGACTAACATCTACAACTGACACATGTTGACTTCCAATCTAATTACACATTATTTTTTAATACTTTTAAAATTTGAAATCAGAAAATAATTGACAATAATTATGATAAAGTGATTAAAACTATGAGACTAGTAATATTCTTTTTAGTTCAGTTTTCTTAAGAATTGCCAAGGATTTAACTTTTCCTTAGGACTAGAGAAGGTGTAATTTGAGTAGCATTTCATATGTGTCTCAGTTAATCACATGTAGGTACAATTTGTTATAACCATATAATTTCTTATCAATTTTCAAAGACACCTTTCCTTTGTCTAGTGTCATACCCTTGAAACTTCTTAACCTGCAAGGGATAAAGAGCTAATAAGAGAATAATTTTAACTTAAGGAATATTTGAGTTTTGTGGTGACTGATTAAAGTGGTTTTTTTTCTGTAAAGTTGTTAGTATTTTAGCATTTCAATGTATGGAGAAGAGCCTTTTCCAGATAATTCTCAAAGGTCTTCCTTCTGTTAAAGGACTTGTTTTAGACTTGTTAGCTTTGTTTATGTTCAAAGCAAGGGGTCTAACTTAAGGCTGAATCTAGCTAAGAATTAAAAATTCATGTCTTTGAGATTTCAATTGTAGAGGTGCATGGGGTTAGAATGGGCAAATGAAATGAGACAGATTCTCCAATTTAATGAATATCGGGCATCTTCTACGTGCCAGATACTGTGCTGATACATAAAACAAAACAAAAAACGAAATGTCTGCACACAAAGTTATTCTAGTGGGAGAAGCCTTTTACAGAATTTACAAAAAGTAACCAGGATTCAGTTGCATAATAAAGGTCGAAACACAGAAAGTGATTTATTTGGTCTGACCAGGTTTGGAAACAATGTGGGAGGGTATTCCACAGCCACCCGAGATTGAGCAGTAACAGGTCTGTGATGCCCTTAGATGTCCGGGGCTGCACACGTGCTACACTGACTGGCTCAGCATGTGCCTACCCTACGCCGGCAGGTGCAGGTAACCCGTTGAACTCCATTCATGATGGGCATCGGGGATTGCAGTTATTCCCCATGAACAAGGAATTCCCAGTAAGTGCGGGTCATAAGCTTCTGTTGATTAAGTCCCTGCCCTTTGTACACACTGCCCGTCGCTACTACCGATTGGATGGTTTAGTGAGGCCCTCAGAGTGGAGAAGTTCAAGCGGAAAAGGGTAGGAGTTCCGAGGTGATAGCCCAGCGGTAAAAGAGGATGGGTTATTTCGGCAACAAGGTATAAGCATTAGTCTGATGTGAGGTCCATTTGGGGAGCTGGTGGGAGATTAATCTAGAATCAAACTTTGTGGTCACATTGTATGTGGCTTTGTATATCTGTGGCTGAGGTTTGCCACAAAGCAGTTGGTAGAGGAGAACTATGGGAGATGACTGCCTTTTCTTAACTGGATATACATCACTTCTAATTCCTGGGAGGCATCCCTAGCCCTGAGACTTCTGCAAGATCTACCCAGGGTCCTGGGTGATGGACATCAAGGAGGGCATGTGATGTAATGAGCTCTGGATATTATAGAAGACTGATGAATCACTGAACTCTACCTCTGAAACTAATAGTGCATATGTTAATTGAATTTAATTTTAAAACAAAACAAAAAGATCTACCCAGTGTCTAAGGAGATTTGAAATCATTGGGAGTTGTGTGCCTCTTTTTCTTTTGGCAAGTAAGTTTGGATAATAGCTAGTATTTGTTGAGTACGTCCATGTGTCAGTGCTCTTCTAGATACTTCATGTGAATTAACTAATCTCACAACAAATCTCTGAGGCAAGTGCTCTAAGTACCCCATTTTACCTGTAAGGAAATTGGAAGGTTAAAGCTTTTTGTCCAAGGCTGCACAGCTAGGAAGTGAGAACCAGAATTGAGATTTTGGCAGGCTGGTATCAGTCTCTGCTCTCCTGCTTGCAGATACTTTGGATCCTTGTCATTAGAGTTCCACCAGGTTGCTGGATGTTATGGGGAGAGCTTTGGTCACTTGATTTTTATGGAAGAAGGACATTTATTGAGTTGGGTAGAAGGAGACAGGGTAAACGAATAGACATATTCCAGTAGTTCACCTCCAATGTATGCTCATGGTGTAGACAGAGTAGTTAAGATACTTTGTGAAACAGGATTGCTCATTACAGTCAAATAGCATCCTTTTAGTTCTAAAGCTAGTAGGTTTATTTTTCTGGATTCAGAAAACCTTGAGATTTTCTCCATTTACCTTTGTTCATTGAGTGTAGACAAAGGTAGAATGGGGTAATTAGAGTTTGCAAATGCCAAAGCTGGAGGGTTTCAAGAAAAAAATGGCAGGAGAATTGCAGAGACATCAACTGAGTTTGACAGGAGGCTAGTTCTAATAAAATAAGTGTTGAAAGAAGACTCAGGACCAAACCAGATATGATAGGTTGAATGGCTATAAGGTGTGAAAGTGAAGGTAAGGTTAAGGGTAGGAGAAACAGAATGGTCTTAAGGTGATAAAACAGAATCAAAGAAGAGTGAGTTGGTTTTAGGTGGAAAGATGCAGCATTTCTAAAGGCAGTTACCAGTAGAGAAGGTATCCAGGAATGATAATTGAGCAGTGTTTTAGAGGACACAAAAGTAAAGTGATCAAATAAACATGTCATTCCCCAACAGGCTAACATTAGGAGTAGGGACTGTTAAGCTCAACTTTTTCATTTTCTCCCCCAAGTGTGCTGTTGCATCTTAAACATTAAATAACTTGCATGAATGAAGTTAGCTAGCTTTGGAAAAGAGGGACTTTTTCTCAGACTGTATGGAAGAAATTTTGAGAGGAAGGAAAGTAAAAGGCACGAAATTGAATTACCTCTGGTTTCAGTATAGTAGTAGTTAAAGCAGTAGTGGCATTTGTGGCGTAAGGAGAACAGGAAAACGTAGGGAGTAATTAGGGATGAATTATGTCTCCTCAGCTCTTTCCACCCTCAACCAGCCTTATTCCGTCACAAAGAGGCGACTAGGTGGAGAACTATCATGAAGCTTGGATCCTGAGAAATGATTTCCTAATTGAAGCTTTATTGCGGTTTATAACATAAGGCAAATGATGACACATTTCAGTGTCTGCCAAGCAGTGGTAGAAAAGATCCGCATCTGCTCTTGTAAAAAGACAAAAAAATGACACAGTTCTAAACTCAGGGTAGTATCAGATGACTCGTTCACCGCAAGTATTGTATAAGGTGAGTGACGATGTTTTGGGGTTCCAGACTGAATACGGTAAGCAGTCCCCCCCACCCCCCCCCGCCCCGAGTTGGCCAAGGCCTTCATTATTTTGCGTTCGGCTCAGTCTCGGGGGGAAGGACTTTCGCAGTGCACCCAACCCTTCCGAACACCGAGCTCCTCCTCCGGACCAGCGGAGCGCGGTTTCCTCGCTTCAAATTCAGGGACTAGCGGTCCTCGTCCAATCGTCGGCCTCCTGCCCGCCCCGTCCCTCGTCGCTGTCCAATCCAAGGCCAGCTCCGAGTCCCCGCCCCGTTGCTCGTGCCGCGAACAGACGTAAACCTCAGGGGCGCGCTGTACGGCCAGTCCGGGTGGCCGAGGGTGCGGGGGTTGCAACTTGCGCACGCGCATTTGCAGAGCTACCGGGACGCCCCCTCCCCTGGACCTTTCTGACAAATTCTCGGCTCCCGCCCCTGGAGTCGCGGGCTTGGTGAGGAGGGGTCCCTTGTGTCTTGACTGCGGTTCGGCAGGGGGCACGCGAACCCTCTTTCCGCAGGCATTTCGGCCGCCGGGCGGATGGGGCAGTAGCGGTTGGGCCAGGGTCGGGCGCGGGGCGCAGGCTCCGGGCCAGGGACTGCGGGGCACTGGCTAGGGTCTGACGGCCTTGCTCCGGCCGCCACGCAGAATTCCGCTCAGTGAGTTTAATTGGGCGCCTCTGAGAGATTGGCTTTTAAAGAAACGGGTTTTGATTTTGGGGATAACATCCTGGTAGCCCCCCACCCTCTACCACTTCCTGACTTCTAGGGACCAACGCACTTTGCGCTTTGCTTTGGAGTTTCTTGTTGCAGAGTGCTCTTGACCTGGTTGGTGTTTGCTTCATGTGCGTCGTGATAGGCGGTCTTTTTCTCTTTTTTATCCAAAACTGACCCACGAAGCAAGGTTGTTAACTAAATGTAGAGGGGTCTGCTAGTGTCACCCGGGTATTCACTTTTTGTTTTGGTTTCTGCTAGGCCGCGTTCTCATCCACTCCCAGTACCTTTACTACATTCTTTACATCTGATTTCTTTATGAAAACAAACAAAAAACAAAACCATGAAAGAAGACTGTTTAATATCACTATACTTTTGATCTCTTTTAATTACAGACTTTGTTTAGTAAAACATGAGGTCCCTTTCGAAGCAGTCTTTTGGAGAACAGCTGTTTTTATGAAAGTATTTCCGTTTGCTGTTACCAATTTGAGGTCATTGGACTGGAGTTTTTACTGCTCCAAAATCAGTTTTTTCACCGAATTTCAGTTTTGTGATCAAAGTTTACGGTAAGCTTTGAAAAGTGATATATTAAATGCCTGCCTAATTACAGATTATTTCTTAGAACACCAAGAGTAAATGATGAATATTAGGAAGCTTGACAGCATATGCTTTTAAATGCGTTTAACTGTACGTGTAGACTTCCAATTAATGACTACAGTAAATGGTATTTTACATATCCAGAAATGTAATTAAAGCAGTTAAATATTAGTCAATTCAACTGTGAAAATTTGAGGTCTCTACTTTAAGAAAATAGCAAGAGCTATTCCAAAGATGGCTACTTAGTTCAGATATAGTAAAAGAAAAGGTAAGGTTACATTTCCTTCACTTTAGGTGATGGAGGAAGGGTGGGTAATGCAATATAGAGGGAATTTAGGGAATTTTTCCTTCTAGGAAAACTTTAGGAATGTGGTACATCCATGGATGGTTTAAACAATTGTAATCCTTTCTGGAAACGAGAAATTAGATATTGGATTACATCTTAAGGAATCTTCCACTGGCTTCTATTACCCCTGCACCCATAGCCAAGCTCCATCCCAGCCCTTAACACTATCATAATTAATAGGGAGCATAAGTGATTATAATTGATGAGAGTCATCAACTCCGTGAAGGGGAGCAGCTTTATTTTTGTATTTCCAGAGATAAGAGAGTGTGTTTCATGGTTTGCGCTTGGTAATGATTGTTGCATGAATGATAATTGATTAATATCTGAATTTTCTTGGATTTGACTCTAAATAGAAGCGAATCCTTAAAGAATTTGGGATATATTTTAATGTGGTTTACATGTCTATAAATGAATGAATAGCTTAGTGATTACAAGATTGGACGTTGGAAGGCAGGCTACTTGGAAGATTTATGCAATAGTTTAGATTAAAAAGCACAAATGAAGGGTGGGAATGTGCTCTGTATTGAAATAATTTGAAGACATTCAACAGATTTATTGAGAATTACTCTGGGCAAGGCACTGCTTTAAGTAGAAACTCAGTAGTAAAATACGCCAAGTCCCTGCCCTCATGGAGCTTACATTCTAATATGGAGGAAAAAATGAATTAAATAGGTGAATTATATAACATGCTGGATGGTGGTCAGCACCAGAGAAAAAAGAAAGCAAGGGAAAAAAAGAAAGCTTGGAGTTGATGAAGAAGATTGGTGAGGGAGACCAGACAGACAGATAAGTGGACTTTTACCAAAAACCTGAGAAAAGTGAAGGAGCAAGATGTGAGGTCATGTGGGGCATCAGTGTGCTGAACAGAGGTTAGAGCCAGGGCACAGTCCCTGAAGCTGAGCCCTGGCAAGTCGTGGGGACAGCGGGGAGGTTAGGATGGTGAGGATGGAGCAAAAGCAAGGGAGAAGAGTAGAAGAGAATGAGATCAGATCGTCCAGCCCTCATTTGGCCATTGTAGGTATTAAGTCTGAATGAGATGGGAAACCAGTGGAGGGTTTTGAGCTAAGGAGTGGCAGTATTTGACTAACTTAGCAGGGATAATTTCAGTGTATGGAGAATAGGCTAGGGGAGGAAGAATGGAGGGGGTGGAGATAGTTATATAAATATAAAGTGTTATATAATATAAAGTGTCTTGTAGTGAGTATCCATGCAGGAGGTAGTGGTGGCTTGACCAAGTGGAGGTAGTGAGAAAATGGCAGGTTCTGTGTATTATTAGGTAAAGACATTGGGATTTGCCTAGGGATTGCTTTTAGGGGGTGTGTGTGTGTTGAGGGGTTGGAGGTGGTGATTAGTAATCAGTAAGGTTTTTGGTGTGAGCAGGTGGAGGATGGATTTGTCATTTTCTCTGTGGGGAAGCTTGAAAAGCAGGATTTTTTGAGTGGGTTGGAAGGAGATGGAATCAAACTTCAGGTTTAGGTGCCTGTTAGATAAAACTAAGTGGAAATGTCTAGTCGGTAGTTGCATATCTCAGTTTCAGGGAAGAGGTCCAGGCTGGAGATATATATTTCATATTGTAATTTAAAACTCTGAAACTGAGGGCAGTCACCTAGAGAGGTTGGGTAGGTGGAAGGGGTCCAGGAGCAACCCCTCATACCTTTACTGTATGGCAGTCCAGGAGATGAGGAGGAACCAGCCAAGGAGAAGGAAAAGAAGCAGCCGGTGAGATTGGAGAACCCAGACAGCTGTGTCTTGAAAACCAGTGAAGAATAGATTTCTTCAGGGAAGGAGTACAAATCCCATATTGTTAGGTCAGAGAAGATGGGACTGAAAATTGACTGTGGGGTTATGGATGTGGCAGCAGGGAGCTCAGTGGTGATGTTGGCAAGTGTTTTGATGGGGCAGTAGGATAAGAGCCAGCTTGGCATGGGTCTAGGAGATGACAGGAGTGGAAACAGATGGCGGTAGTGATTCCTTTGGAGGAGTATGTGGTAAAGGGAGGGCAGATAGAAGTGGTACAGCTGCAGGGGAATGACAGGGTATGAGACAGCGGAAGACGTTTTTAAAAGATGAGGAAATAACAGCATGCTGGTAGGAATGGCTGCACGGAGAAGTTTTGATGATGGATAGAAGGAGGGTAGTCCCTGGAGTGGTTGTCACTGCACTGGTAACGGGTGGGATCAAGTGCAGGTAGAGAGGTGAGCTTCGCACGGGAACCTGGATACTTCACAGTCAGATGCTTTTTATAGCTCTCTAAAAGTCGTAAATATTTTCTGCTCTATAGAGTTAGTTAGCCCATTCTCTCTAATACCGATACTTGAATGCATTTGTCATTGGCCCCAGCATAGTCCGTCATTGGCCTCTATCTCACCAGTTGTGGTAGCTCTTTGAATATCCTTTCAGGTGTTAAGCCCTCTCCCTTCCTCTGTCAGGATCAGTCCGTCCCTGGGCTGCAGCATACTGTCCATACTTCCTAATGTACCTTTTAAGACTTTTAGAATCTGACTTCATGGTTTCATTCACTGTGTTTTTTGTACACCTGTTGCCAAAACACATTGAAGCACTTGTCTATTGCCTCCACACACTTCGTACTTGGGGTGGATTTTGGGGTCAGACCCGGGTTTGAATTTTATTAATTGTGCAACCCTGGTATGTTTAGCTAATTTAGTCTCCGTTTGTTTCTTCATTCATAAAGTTGGGTAAATGAGTTAAGGTTGTAATATACAATAAATCTTAATTCTCTTCCACCTTTGCTCATGTTTATTTGTTATCTTTGAGAGCCCCCTCATGTCATACTTGGCCTGTCAAAGTTCTACTCATTTTTCAAGGCAGGGGGCCTATACTCTCTCATTTATTGAGCCTTTCATGATTTAACTTTTTTACTGAATTCCATATAACCCTTATATGATAAACACTGAAGTAATTTTGAGATTGCATCTCCTAAGTACTGTAATCAGGATTAAGTAGAGCCAGAGTCCAATATGGGCTGGAAGATCTCTCAGTAATACAGATTCTGTGCCAGATGAGTCCTTTGTATTTCCAGAGTAAGTCCTTTGTATACCACTTTCACCATTTTTGTCTTGTCCATGTGCCAGCTCGAATTGATTTAACTTTAATTTTTTCCTTCAATGGACTTCCCTTTTAAACTAACATTTACTCTTCCTTAAGAATAATTTCTGAAGTTAGGGGCTAGATTTTGCTGGTTTAATTTTTTTTTTTTTCCTCTTCCATGTTAGAATGAAGTACTTCCTGAAATCGTCTGTATATTCCTTCAGTGCTGGGTCTCTGCTTCTTTACTAGACAAGTGTAGCAATTGATATTCTTTGTGATAGTAAACCAAGAGCAAATTAATCTGTGTTATATTTTACAAATTTGTTATGTTATTTATAAATAACATTTATGTTATTAGGTTAATTATAAAAAGATTGACATTTGTAGTCTCAGCTGTGAAGTAGCAAAGTATTCTGAGAATTACTTTACCTCCAAATGCTTGTTGATTTTATCCCCTTTGTGCTGTTCCAAGAAAATGATCTATCAGTTTTCTAAAATTTTTGAGACTTTTAATCATTTGGAAAGGTTTTTTAGTAGTATTTGATTTTTAAAAAGCTTTTATTGTTGTAGTGAGATGGAAGATTTCCGAGGAATAGCTGAAGAGTCATTTCCAAGCTTTTTAACCAATTCATTATTTGGTAATAGTGAGATTTTGGAAAATGTCACTCTTCCTTCAAATCTTGGCTTGCCTGTTGCTGTTTCAACACTTGCTAGAAATAGATCCAGTGCTGACAACAGGTAAGAACTTTTAGAACACATGATTTTTTTTTTTTAAGGTCTAGAAAGCCTGCAATACATTGATACTCCTGTAAAAATTTCTCAGCCAAGGGGCACCTGGGTGACTCAGTTGGTTAAGTGTCCCAACTCTTGGCTTTGGCTCAAGTCATGATCTCAGGTCCTGGGATTGAGCCCTGAACTGGGGTCCACACTCTCCAGGGAGTTGGCTTGGGGATTTTCTCCCTCTGCCTCTCACCCTTGCATGATTGTGTGGGTACATGTGGCGGGCTCTCTCTCTCTCTCAAATAATAAATATATTTAAAAAGCTTCTCAGCCAAGCTTGAGCTTTTGCTTTATGTATATTTATATACATAAATTTATATTTATTTATATTTATGTATGTAATATGATATGTATATCATATATAAGTATATGATATATGTGTGTGTATATATGGTATATATATTCATATGTATATATAATTGTTATGAAAAACGTATACATTTCCTTACTTTGTTGCCTTAATCAGTAGTGGTTGGGTGGATTTGGAACTGAGTACCAGTGACCTTTTGGTCTACTAATTGTTTTCTCTGTTCATAGTGTTTTGGATTTGTATTAGTTCAGCCTTACTGGCAGCCAGTAATTTGAGTTGCATCTCTGTATGTGATGTGTACAGCTTATCCATCTTGTATGATGTGTAAAGTTTGCCCATGCTTAAATAATCTAACTGCTTTCCTGTCCTCCTCCCAACCTGAATGTTTGGTAAGAAGCATTATCTTTACCTTTAGAATGAAGAGTTTAACTCTGAAAACCTTTAGCTTTAAGATTTCTGTGACTCTTTGTTTAATATGAACACACCTCATTCTTGACATGTAGATTTTCAGCGCTTTGCACATGAGATGATGGTTTTGAATACTGGGGGCCCTATTTATTTTTATCCCCTAGCAATTGGTTTTATAGTCCTGTGGTCCTAATGACATGGTGAATTTTAAATATGCATAATTTAACTTTTAACAAAACAAATTTTTTTTGTATGTGTGTAGGTATTCTGATATCCAGGCATCTTATTTAGTAGAAGGGAAGTTTTCAGTTCCATCTGAATCATCTCCCAGCAGCCAGAGTGAAGGTGACCCAAGAGAGAAGTTACAACTTAGCTTCCAGGATGATGAGTAAGTTCATACCTTCATTTTGTTTTTGCCACATTAAAAGCAGGCCTCACTCAGTCTTATGGAAAATGAAAGTGTGACTATGTCTCTGAATAAGTCTAATTATAAGAATCTTCTTAAGAGTTTTCTTTATATGTTTTTTAGTCTTTCAGAATACCTTTTCTCATTCCAAAAGTAATATAAGCTTATTTTAAAAAGTATAAAATGCAAAGAATTGTAAGGAAGATGCTAAGTCTATAGTCTTACTAACTAGAGAATAGTCACTGGGGCACCTGACTGGCTCAGTCTGCAGAGCATGTAACCTTTGATCTCTGGGTTTTAAGGTTAAGCCCTAAACTGGGTATAGAGATTACTTAAAATAAGATCTTCAAAAAAGTAAGAGAGAATAGTCATTGATTATCTATTTATAGTCTTCCAGACTGCTTGCTTGCTTTCTTTTTAAAGATTTTATTTATTTGACAGAGCAGGAGCAGGGGAAGGGGCAGATGGATAAGCAGACTCCCCGCTGAGTACCAAGACTGACACAGGGCTTGATCCCAGGACCCTGAGATCATGATCTGAGTTGAAGGCAGATGCTTAACCAACGGAACCATCCAGGAGCCCCTTCCAGACTGTTTTCTATGCATCTATACATGTACATACTAAGTTGTGGTTTTTTTTTTTCCTTTACAAATAGGGGATTGAACTGTATTTACTATTTATAACTTTTTAAAAAAGATTTTATTTATTTATCTGACAGAGATCACAAGTAGGCAGAGAAGCAGGCAGAGAGAGAGGGGGAAGCAGGCTCCCCGCTGAGCAGAGAGCCCGATGCGGGGCTGGATCCCAGGACCCTGAGATCATGACCTGAGCCGAAGGCGGAGGCTTAATCCACTGAGCCACCCAGGCGCCGCCATACTATTTATAACTATAAAAAATTAGTGTATTATGCTCATCTTTCAATTATAATTAATGTAGATATATGTCGTGTTAATGGCTGCACTACGTTAGACATTTAGAGTATTGGAATTTTGCTATTACAAATTTACTGAAATTTTTTCATTTGCATACCTAGCAAATTATTGTATTTAGATAAATTCCTAGGATTGAAATTGCTGAGTTAATATTTAAAGACTGCTACAAAGCAGCACATTGCTCTTTAGAAGATTTGTTCCACTTTATACTCCCACTGGAAGATGTACATGAGAAAGCCTTCTCTGAGCCCTCCCCAACATTTGGTGGTATTATTTTTAATCCTTGAATTTAGAAGTAAAAAAACTTGTACACATGCATAAATGCATAGAAGAAAATCTGGAGGGCTATAAACCAAAATGTAAATGGTAGTTATCTCTTGATGGTGGTATTACAGGCATTCTTAAAGTTTCTGTGTTTGAATTCATAATAGAGTATTTATGGAATTGAACATACTTTAATGTTTATTCATTACTTATATTTTTGTTGTGAATTGCCTCTTGGTAACATTTGGATATAAGCACTTTCTATATATTAAAGATGTTAACTCTTTGAATACTCATTCATTCCATGTGTATTTTTGACCGCGTGCCTACTATGTGCCAGGTACTTCTCTAAGTACTTGGGAAATACCAGAACAGACATTAAAACAAAAAGACATTAAAAATATATCAGTTTTATAGTATATTTGAAGGGAAAAGTGCTAGGAAAAAAACAGAACATGATAAGGAGGGTAAATGGGTAAGCTGAAGGAAATGGTCAGTGTGGGTCTCATTGAGGGAGGTGTAAATCTGAGCAAAGACTTGAAGGACGCAGTTAGCCATGTGGACATTAGGAGGAAGAGGACTTCAGGTGGAGGCTGCACAAGTGTAGAGGCACTAAGGTCAGAGCATACCTATGTTCAAACAGCAGGAAGTAGGCTGCCATGGGGTGAGCAAGATTTTGAAAGAGGTGGAAACCATTGAAGGATTATGTTTTAGAAGGTTCACTCTGGCTACAGTGGGGTGAACAGACTGTTGGGAGGCAAGTCTGGAAACAGGAAGACCCCTTAGGAGGTTGGATTATCAAAGCAGAGAGGTAGATGGAGAACAGAAGAGCACCAGGGCCTCATGTCAGTACACTTCATTGTTAAGATGAGGAGAGGAGGAGTAGACATGGAGGCTAAAGATTAGTGACTGGAGGTTGGGCAGACAACAAAGTGTTTCAGAAGCCACAGAAAGAACATATGTAAAAGAAGAGAGAGGGATCCAGTGTGTCAAATAAAATGAGGACTAAGAAGTGACCATTGGAATTTGCGTAGGTTTGGTCATTGGTAACCCTGATAAGTGGTTTTGATGGAAGTAGGAGGAGGCAAGTAGTGTAGGAGAATGAGTTTAGGAGAGAATGGGAGGTTCATTTTGGAGATGGTGAGTTTGCTGCAAAAGGAAACCAAAAAATGGGGCTGTGATACCTGATGAGTAGAGTGTGTCAAGAGAAGTTTTTCTTTTTTCTTTTATGGTGGGAGAGGTTACTGCAAGTTTATGTAGTAATAGGAATGATCTGGAATAGGAAAATCTGATTATGTAGAAAGAAGAGAATTGCTAGAGCAACACTTCTACAAAAATAAGAGGCGAGGAACTAATGTGTCATGGAAGGAATGACTAGAGAGGTAAGACCATGGATAATTCCTCTGTATTAACCAGTGGGAAGGCGGAGTGTATGGGTACATGTCCTGGTAAGAATCTGAGGAAGTTGTCTTTTCAGTGCTTAGGGTCTCTCAGTGCAGTGGGAGACATGACATCAACTTAGGGTAGAGGAGCAGTAGAGAGATGTAAACAGTCATGGGCATGTGGGAGGGGAGGAGAGAGGAAAATAGTGGCATTGTCAGACAGCATCAGGAGGCCCACTCAGGGGTCATGGTCATGAATTTATTGTGATTGTGATGTTATCTCCAACCACATTCAGCTGTAGGGGTGCTGGCAGGGTGTGAGGAGAGAGTTGGGTTTAACTAGGCTTGTAGTTTGATGAAAGCAGTGAGGGATGAGGAAGCTGAGGTGTGTGATGATTGGCCATCTGATGAGGTTAAGGAAGAGGAGAGGATAGTAGAATGGCAAGGGAGTGTGAGATGTGGGGATATGAGTGGATTGGGGGCTTGGGTTACAGCAGAGGATTATAGAGTTGAGGTACTAAGGCAGGTGCTGTGAGCGGTCATAGGTGACTCCAGGCTAGGAGGCTTTAGTGAGGATGATCTGGAAGTTGTACTGAGGGGACATGGTGATGGAGACACCCATTCCATCTCCACACCCAGTGATTCCAAGGCTGTGGGAGAGACGGATAGTCCTCACTTGCCAGTGTTTAAGGAGGCAGTGTCCTCACAGGACATCCAGGTTTTCCATAAAGCAGTGAGGTGAAAGGGATATTCATAGGAAGGGTTCAGGAATAGATTTTGCTGATTCAGCATTGATTTGTTGGGCTGGGTAGGGGGAGTATCCTTGTGGATCTTTGTCATTGGTAAGGAGTCCTGGGCTTATTGAAGGGCATCTTGAAGTTAGTGCCACTGAACTGATGTTGGCAATGAGACATTAGACATGGGGGGAGGGGAGGAGACTATTGGAAGTAATTCTTGATTCTTTGATGTGGGCCAGGAGATCTGGGAAGTGGTCTTGTTGATCCCTGTTAAAGGAAGATAGAAGACCTGGTAAGGTGGAGTCCTACATGCAGTGTACTGGCCTCACTCTAGACTTTCATTGGGTAGAGGTGAGTGCTTTGGGGCTGCTCCTTGCCCCCACTGAGTAGTCTGAAGATCTGGGTTGTTAGTCTGAGAGCCTGGACTTCCTGTGGGCTGCTTGTGATAGTGGGTGCACAGCCTGCAGAAGTATGCTCTTATCGTGTGAAGGATGGCTTCTGTGGCTCCTTCTGGGGTAGGGTGGAATTTATGTTTTTAAAATATCCTTATTCTGGGTGCCTGGGTGGCTCAGTGGGTTAAAGCCTCTGCCTTCAGCTCAGGTCATGATCCCAGGGTCCTGGGATCGAGCCCTGCATGGGGCTCTCTGCTCAGCAGGGAGCCTGCTTCCTCCTCTCTCTCTGCCTGCCTCTCTGCTTACTTGTGATCTCTGTCTGTTAAATAAATAAATGAAATCTTTTAAAAAAAAATATCCTTATTCTAACTTTGGAATTAAGGAATATTTTAGCTGAGGATAGGATTTAAAGATAAAAATAACTTTCACAAAATTTTGAAGGCACTGCTACATAGTGTGAGAAGCCTGATGTCATTCTGATACTTGACCATTTGTATCTGAACTTTTTTCTCTCTGGAAACTCTTAGAATCCTCCCTGAGTCCATACCCCCAACCAAATTCTAATTGGCATCAATCCAGAGATTTGTATGCTTTAGTTCTAGGTAATTATTATTACGTTGGTATTTTTCTATTTTCTTTCTTTCTGGGACTGCTGTTTTAGATTGCCTGGGCTGATCTATTTCCATTATTTTTTTCCTTTTTTGTTTTTGTTTTTCTTTTGTTTCAGTGCAAATAGGCAGTGTTCTAGATAAAGTTCCTAATTTTTTCCCTGCCCTTCTATTAAATCATTTGGCAGTCATAATTTTGAGAGCTCTTTTTTCTGAACTTTTCATTTTTTTTTTTTATAATAGCTCCTTTTTGTGGATATAATAGTGACTTCAATGTTTTCTGAGAATTCTAATTGAGATTTTTCAAAGTTCTATAAATTATCCTTGTGTCTGGGGTTGTTTACTTTGTTCATCTTTATTTTTATCTCTCAAGCTGCTCCTTCTCCTGCATCTGATTTATGGCTGTCTTCTAGGTTGCTAGTGTGGGCTAGTGGGTATCCAGATCTCATTTCTCTTAGGTCTTCATGCAAGCTCATGGCCGGCTTCACTTTACAGATTCCATGCCGGGTATTTAATGCTGCTGTCACCACCATAGCTTCATTCTGCACAGGCGTTTCATATGCGTTCCTAGAAGAGCCTTCCTAGGTGTACAGCTGACATGTTGACACTGCTGTTTTGTTTGTGTGGGCTGGGGAGCGAGAGTGGAGCACTGCCCAGCACGGGCACCTGATAAACTTTCAGTCATCCCTTTCCTTTGGACTCCCTCCTGTCCTCCTTCCTACTGTAGTCAGGAAACATTTCTGCAATTCTTCCTGGCAGATTTGTTTTCTGCTTCCGGGCCCTTTTGTTCTTGTTCTGGACCATGCTTTTGTTTCTCCTGCATAGCCCATCTGCTGTTCAGATTCTAGAATCTGAGATAAGCTTGGGCTAGGACTGGTGGCTCTCATACAGATTGCTTCACTTTTTTTTTTTTTTAGATTTTATTTATTTATTAGAGAGAGAGAGAAAGAGCACAAGCAGAGGGAGCAGGCGTGGGGGAAGGAGGGAGCAGGCTCCCTGCTGAGCAGGGAGCCCAATGCAGGGCTCAATCCTAGGACCCTGGGATCATGACCTGAACCGAAGGCAGACGCCCAACCATCTGAGCCCCCCAGCCCCCCAGATTGCTTCACCTTTTTTTTTTTTTTTTAAGATTTTATTTATTTATTTGACAGAGAGAGATCACAAGTAGGCAGAGAGGCAGGCAGAGAGAGAGGAGGAAGCAGGCTCCCTGCTGAGCAGAGAGCCCCATGCGGGGCTCGATCCCAGGACCCTGGGATCATGACCTGAGCTGAAGGCAGAGGCTTTAACCCACTGAGCCACCCAGGCGCCCCAAGATTGCTTCACTTTTATAGAGGTCCTTTATTGTCATTTTCATGCACTCCTAGAAGTTACTCTTGCCACTTATTTGAAGCTTATTTGACTTAATATTTGACTTAATTTGAGGAATTTTGATGGGCTAGTAAGAACAAGTGATAGCTATAGTTTTGAGGACATGGATTTAGGGGAGGTGGTTAATTTAACTGGCTCTGTTATAAAGTTCTAATGGTCACGCTACAGTTGACCCTTGAACTGCATGGTCCACTTACATGTAGATTTGTTTCAGTAAATACATAGTGCTAAAAGTGTATTTTCTCTTATGATTTTCTTAATAACATGTTCTTTAGCTTTATTATAAGAAATAGCATGTAATTTATATACATATATATGTAAATATGTATATATACACAAAGTGTGTGTTAATTAACTGTATATGTTATTTGTAAGGCTTCCAGTCAACAGTAGTTCAATTAAGTAGTTAAGTTTTGGGGGAGTCAGAAGTTAGACGTGGATTTCCAATTATGCAGGAGGTTAGTGCCCCAACCCCCATCTTGTTCGAGGGTAAAGCGCACATGCTTTTCTTGGAGTGGGGGGGCTTTGAAATATGAAATTAACCTAAATGTCATGACTTTTTTATTCATTTCATGTCACCATTTTGCTTCCCCACCACCTTTTTTTTTTTTTCTTTTTTAATATGTCACTTAGGGACCTTTACTGTCTTTATTTTCCCTTTTATATTCTCATTTATTTGAAATATAGTTGACATATAACATAGTAGTTTCAGTTGTGCAACGTAATGATTTGATATTTGTATATACTGCAAAATGATCACCACAATAAGTCTAGTTAATATTGGTCACCTTACATAGTTGCAGAAATTTTTTTTCTTAAGATGAGAACTTCTAAGATTTACTCTTGTAACTTTCAGATATGCACTGTGACCTGTAGTCACGATGCTATACATTATATCCATGACTTACTTATTTTATATCTGGAAGTTTGTACCTTTTGACCCCCTTCACCTGTTTCTCCTGCCACGATCCCCTACCTCTGGAACCATTATTCTATCTGTGAGGTTAGTTTTTTGTTCTTATTTTTAGATTCTGCATATAAATAGATTATGTGGTATTTGTCTTTCTCTGTCTTACGTACCATAATGCCCTTTAAGTCTATCCATGTTACTGCACATGGTAAGATTTCCCTTTTTTGTGGCTGAATAATACCCCATTGTGTATATATACAACATGTTTTTTTTTTAAAGATTTTATTTGTTGATTTGACAGACAGAGATCACAAGCAGACAGAGAGGCAGGCAGAGAGAGAGAGAGGGAAACAGGCTCCCTGCTGAGCAGAGAGCCCGATGCGGGACTCGATCCCAGGACCTGAGCCGAAGGCAGCGGTTTAACCCACTGAGCCACCCAGGCGCCCCAACATTTTTTTTTATTCATCTGTCAGACACTTAGCTTGTTTCCCTCTTGGCTATTGTAAATAGTGCTGCAGTGAACGTGGAGGTGCCATATATCTTTTTGAGTTAAGGCTTTAGTTTTTTTGGATGAATACTCTGATGTGGGATTGCTGGATCATGTAGTAGTTTTATTTTTAATTTTTGAAGAACCTCCATACGGTTTTCCATAGTGACTGCACCAGTTTACATTCCCAGTTCACATCTCAGCACTGCACATCCTCACCAATACTTGTTATTTCTTGTCTTTTAAATTTTTTAATTTTAATTTATTTTTAAGAATATTTTATTTATTTGTCAGAGAGAGAGTGTGTGTGTGCACAAGCAGGGGGAGCAGCAGGAGAGGGAGAAGTAGACTCCCCGCTGAGCAGGAAGCCCAATGTGGGGCTCAATCCCAGGACCCTGGGATCATGACCTGAGTCTAAGGCAGATGCTTCACCAACTGAGCCAGCCAGGCGTCCCTCTTGTCTTTTTTATAATGATTATTACAACAGGTGTTAGGTGATGTCTCATTATTGTTCTGATTTGCATTTCCCTGATGATTAGTGACATTGAACACCTTTTTTTTTTTAAATTTTTATTTATTTATTTGACAGAAATCACAAGTAGGCAGAGAGGCAGGCGGAGGGGGGGCGGGAGGCAGTCTCTCTGCCGAGCAGAGGGCCCGATGCGGGGCTCAATTCCAGGACTCTGGGATCATGACCTGAGCTGAAGGCACAGATTTTAACCCACTGAGCCACCCAGGCGCTCCAAACATATTTTCATGTACCTGTTGGTCATCTGTCTGTCTTCTTTGGAAAAATATTCAGATCTGCCCATTTTTTAATCCTGTTGTCTGCTTGTTTGCTTTTTGTTTTTGTTTTTGATATTGAGTCGTATGAGTTCTTTATATATTTTGGATATTAACCCTTTGTCAGATACGATTCGCAAATATTTTCTCCCATTCTGTAGACTGTCTTCATTTTTTCAGTTTCCTTTCTTGTGCACATCCCCACACTCTTCTTTATCATACAACTTTGTATCCACTTACAGTCTTTCCACCGACCTCTATCCTCTCTTTTACTCAGCTTCTGTTTGATTGGGATGAAACTTTCTTATATCAACCTATGAATGCACCTTTGGATTGAACTGTTGGTAATGGCTTTCTATGTGTTACAACCCCAGTACAGACATGGAGAAACTGGGAGGTAAATTACAGTTGGGAGTTGCCTCAGGCAAAGAGGGTTAGCACTCGGAATATGTAAAAGGACTATCTTTTCATCCATCCTGGTCAGATTTAAGCTTGGCCCTAGATAGCAGTTTGTCAGATGATGGCTTGATTGCATTTAGAGGCATTTTTCTAAAAAGTTCATCCCTACCCCTCCTCTTGCTGGCAGAAGGCTGTGATGAGCTGCATGAGACCCACGAGCTTTTGCTGAAGATTGGGAGGAAAATTGTCTTTAAGGAAAAACATTGTCATCCAAGTATAAAACAACAGAGATACAAAGATGAGGACAAAGCCAGTGGCAGGGGCTAAAAGTAAAACTTTTAAAGCATTTCATAATTCAGAGAATCAGCTTTTTGGCATATATACTAGTGTCCTTTAAGTCTTCTTTGTTTTTAGAAAGCTGAGTTTTTCTCCATATATGATAGATTCAGAGATACTTACTTAGGAAAGAATAAAACCCCTCATTTTATCACTTGAGAGGCAGGATAGCAATATGATACTGTATTTGATTTTGGTAGACTGTATCTCTGGATCCAAGATGGTTCGCAGTCCCCAGGGCACCTACAGTGGAGCCAGTTGTAGTGTCTGGCTGGTCCTTGAAATTTTTCTTTCCACTGTATCCATTTTTTTCTTTTTGTGATATTAAATACATAACTGGTTAATGAATATTTTATTGATTTACCCAAGGTAACTAACATTTAATCATTCTGTTCTCTACTGGAAAGTTCTGTCTCTAAGAAAAAGAACCATATAGAAAGTCAACATTTGTCAGATGCTGTTCTTGAAGAGTCTGCTTTGCAAAGTGATATAGCAAGAACAGAAGAGGAACAGGCTAAAACTGCAAAATGCTTTCAGAGCCAAGACCCTTTTGATAAGATTTCACCACTGGAACAAGTGCAAGGTATTGAACTTATAGAAATTACTTTTAGAAATTACTGCCTAATGTATATATTTCAGTTTCCTTTCTGATTTGTCTATCTTTGTTATTTATCTTAAGCTACAGTACGGTAAACTGAAAGACACTTATGGTTTGGCATTTACCTATTAATATTTTTATAGGAAATGGTGTCTTGATTAATCTTTTTATTTAAAAAATTTTTTTGGTATTAACATATAATGTATTTTTGTTTCAGGGGTACAGGTCTGTGATTCATCAGTCTTACACAATACATAGTGCTCACCACAACACAAACCCTCCCCAGTGTTCATCCCCCAGCCACCCCATCCCTCCCACCCCCTCCACTCCAGCAACCCTCACTTTGCTGAAGGTTATTAAGAGTCTCTGATTGACTTGTTTCGCTTAGCATAATACCCTCTAGTTCTCTCCACATTGTAGCAAATGGCAAGATTTAATTTTTTTTAATGGCTGCATAATATTCCACTGTATGTCTGTATATCGCATCTTTATCCATTCATCTGTTGGGGGACATTGGGCTCTTTCCATAGTTTGGCTATTGTGGACATTGCTGCCATAAACATTGGGGTATAGGTGCCCCTTCAGATTACTACATTTGTATCTTTGTGTTAAACACCCAGTAGTGCAATTGTTTGGTCATAGGGTAGCTCTATTTTCAGCTTTTTGAGGAACCTCCATACTGTTCTCCAGAGTAGCTGCACCGGCTTGCATTCCCACCGCATTCCCACCAACAGTATAGGAGGGTTACCCTTTCTCTGCATCCTCGTCAACATCTGTCGTTTCCAGACTTGTTAATTTTAGCCATTCTGACTGGTGTGAGGTGGTATCATTGTGGTTTTGATTTCTATTTCCCTGATGCCAAGTGATGTTGAGCACTTTCTCATGTGTTTGTCTGTTGACCATTTGGATGTCTTCTTTGCAGAAATGTCTGTTCATGTCTTCTCCCCATTTTTATTTTTAAAAAAGATTTTATTTATCCACTTGTCAGAGATAGCACAAGCAGGGGGAGCAGCAGGCAGAATGGGAGGGAGAGGCACACTCCCTGTTGAGCAAGGAGCCTAATGCAGGACTTGATCCCAGAACCTTTGGATCATGACCTGAGCCATCCAGGCATCCTGACTTCTGCACATTTCTTGATTGGAATTTTTTTGTTTTTTGGTGTTGAGTTTGATAAGTTCCTTATGGATTTTGGATACTAGCCCTTTATCTTATATGTCATTTGCAAATATCTTCTCCCATTCTGTAAGTTGTCTTTTGGATTTGTTGACTATTTACTTTGTTGTACAAAAGCTTTTTATCTTGATGAAGTCCCAATAGTTCATTTTTACCCTTGTTTCCCTTGCCTTTGGCTGTATGTCTAAGAAGTTCCCGCAGCTAAGGTCGAAGAGGTTGCTGCCTGTGTTCTCCTCAAGGATTTTGATGGATTCCTGTCTCACAGTTAGGACTTTGAGCCATTTTGAGTCTATTTTTGTGTATGGTGAGAGGAGATGGTCCAGTTTCATTCTTCTGCATGTGGCTGTCCAATTTTCCCAACACCATTTGTTGAAGAGACTGTCTTTTTCCATTGGGTATTCTTTCCTGCTTTGTCAAAGAATGCTTGACCATAGAGTTTAGGGTCCATTTCTGAGTTCTCTGTTCTGTTGCATTGATCTGTGTGTCTGTTTTTTTGCCAAGACCATGCTCTCTTGATGGATCACAGCTTTGGAATAGAACTTGAAGTCTGGAACTGTTATGTCACCAGCTTTGGTTTTCTTTTTCAGCATTCCTCTGGCTATCTGGGGTTTTCTGGTTCCATACAAATTTTATGATTGTTTGTTCCAGCACTTGAAAAAAGTTGATGGTATGTTGATAGGGATTTCATTACCTCTGTAAATTGCTCTAGGTAGCATAGACGTTTTTACAATATTTATTCCTTTGATCCATGAGCATGGAACGTTTTTCCATTTCTTTGTGTCTTCCTCAATTTCTTTCATGAGTACTCTATAGTTTTCTGAGTACAGATTCTTTGCCTCTTTGGTAAGATTTATTCCTATGTATCTTATAATTTCAGATACAATTATAAATGGGATCGACTCCTTAATTTCTCTTTCTTCTGTCTCATTTTTGGTATATAGAAATGCAACTGATTTCTGTGCATTGATTTTATATCCTGCTACTTTGCTGAATTCCTGTATGAGTTCTAGCAATTTTGGATTAGAATGTTTTGGGTTTTCCACCTGTAGTGTCATATCATCTGCAAAGAGTTAGAGTTTGACTACTTTGCCTATCTGGATGCCTTTTACTTCTTTTTGTTGTCTGATTGCTGAGGATAGGACTTCTGGTACTGTGTTGAATAGCAGTGGTGATAGTGGACATCGCTGCCGTGTTCCTGATCTTAGGGGAAAAGCTCTCAGTTTTTCCCATTGAGAATTATATTCGCTGTGGGCTTTTCGTATATGGATTTTATGATATTGAGATATGTTCCCTCTATCCCTACACTGTGAAGAGTTTTAATCAAGAAAGGATGCTGTACTTTGTCAAATAATTTTTTCTGCATCTGGAAGGATGATACGATTCTTGTACTTTCTTTGATTAGTGTAGTGTATCACAGTCGTTGGTTTGCAGATGTTGAGCCAATCTGCAACCCAGGAATGAATCCCACTTTGTCATGGTGAATAATCCTTTCAGTGTACTGTTGGATCCTGTTGGCTAATATTTTGGTGAGAATTTTTGCATCCGTGTTCATCAGGGATATTGGTCTGTAATTCTCCTTTTTAGTAGGGTCTTTGTCTGGTTTGGGGGTCAAGGTAATGCTGGATTCATAAAATGTGTTTGGAAATTTTCCTTCCATTCCTATTTTTTGAAACAGCTTCAGAAGAATAAGTATTAATTCTTCTTTAAATGTTATGGTAGAATTCTCCTGGGAAGCCATCTGGCCTTGGGCTCTTGTTTGTTGGGACGTTTTTGATTACTGTTTCCATTTCCTTGCCAGTTATGGATCTCTTGGTTTTCTGTTTCTTTGTGGTTCAGTTTTGGTGGTTTATTCTTTTCTAGGAATGCATCCATTTCTTCCAGATTGCCTAATTTGTTGGCATTTAGTTGCTCGTAATACGTTCTTATAATTGTTTGTATTTCTTGGGTGTTGGTGGTGATTTTTCTGCTTTCATTTGTGACTTTATTTATTTGGTTTCTTTCTCTTTTCTTTTTGATAAGTTTGGTCAGGGGTTTAAACAAGCTTATTTATTCTGTCAAAGAACCAGCTCCTAGTTTCGTTGATCTCATCATCATCATCTTCTTCTTCTTCTTTTTTTTCTTAAGATTGTATTTATTTTTTGGAGAGAGAGAGCACAGCAGGGGAGGGGCAGAGCTCCTTGCTAAGCAAGGAGCCTGTTGTGGGACTCAATCCCACAACTTTAGGGTCATGACCTGAGCCAATGGCAGACGCTTAACTGACTGAGCCACCCAGGTGTCCCCGTTGATCTCTTCTACTGTTCTTTTGGTTTCTGTTTCATTGATTTCTGCTCTTTATTATTTCTCTTCTCCTGCTGGGTTTAGGCTTATTAACTCCTGCTGGGTTTAGGCTATAATCAAAAAGTTGGAAAATAGCAAGTGTGGTGAGGATATGGAGAAATTAAAACTCTCATTCATTGCTGGTGGGTAGTTAAAATGATGCAGTTTTTGTGAAACTAGTTTGACAGTTCTTCAAAACATTAAACAATTACACTATTGTTTGAGCCAGTAGTTCTAGTCCTAGGTATATACCCAAGAGAAATGAAAACATATGTCCACACAAAAACTTGTACATGAATGTTCATAGCAGCATAAATCACAATAGTGAAAGAGTGGAAACAATGCAAAAACTTCATACAGTGGAATATTACTGAGCCTTAAAATGGAGTGAAGTATTGATATGTACTATAATATGGATGAACTTTGAATACATTAGGCTAAGTGAAGGAAGATGGATACAAAGGCCACATGTTGTAGGATCTTTTCATCCATAGATATATGTAGACATCGGATCGGATCGGCAAATCCATAGAGACAGTAGATGTGTGGTGGCCAGGGCCAGGGAAAGGGGAGAATGGGGAATGACTGCTAGTAGATACAGTGTTTCTTTCTGGAGTGATGAAAATATTGTGGCATTAAAGAGTGTTTATGGTTGTCCAGCCTTGAGAATTTACTAAAAACTAGGGAATTGAATGCTTTAGGAGAGTGGTGATTTCATGGTATGCAAATTTTATGTCCATTAAAAAAACCCATATACTTATATCACAGTCCCAGTTAGTATAAGATTTAGTCATACTTGCTTTATCTCTTCTGTTTTGTGTTACTTTTTTCTGATATTTTAAAATTCAAGTATTGTTTTATTCCTATATATTTTAGTGTGCATCTGTAAAAATACAGATGTTTTCTTACATAAGCACAGTGCTATTAACACTGCTAACAGACTTAACAGTTCTTTTATTATCATATAGTACTCTGGTCCATATTCATTTTACTAATTATCCAGGTTGGTTTGCTTGAATTGGAGTCCAATTCAAGTATATTATTTGTTGTATGTCCCAAGTCAGTTCCTGTTGAAAAAAGCTCAGTTTGTGACCCTGTAGATTGTCCCATGATTTGGATTTGTCTGTCTGTTTAGTCATGCTGTCATTTTTCTTGTTTCTCTCTTCCCTGTATCCTCTGTAAAGCAAAAGTTAGCTTTAAAGCCTTGATTAGATTCATAGTGAGTGTTTTTTTGGCATATGTATAATTTTTCATACTTCCCACCCTGATAGTTTTTTAATTAAACTGACCAGTGATAACTTCTTGTACCATCATATAAAAGTGCTCTATTCTACTAAAGGGAAAAAATGTTTAGTTCATTAATTTGCTACTTTTAGGGGTTATTGCATTTTTATTGATAAAATAATTTGGTCTCACTTATTTTTGTTTTGTAAAACAGACTCACCTGTTGATTTTTGTTTACAACCATGGATGGATAATAAGGAGAACAAGGTAATCTTTTATATGTTACCAATTTCTGGAGTGTAACTGGGAGAGTGAAAGTTTCCATTTCACATGTGCAAGTATTAAACAGTAGTAATTTCAGTTTGAAGTCTTGTACTTTAAATAGCAGAGATCCACGTTACTGCCTCAAGTAATCGGCACGTGAGTGTAGTCCTGGTCCAGGGCTTCCTTGTCATTAGGACTTTTCTACTTTTGCTCTGTTTCACTCCATGCTGGCTCCCTCTTGAAAGATGGCTCTGGGAGGGTAAAGGTTTCTCTTTGTTTCATTTATTTTATTTTTTTAAAAGGTTGTATTTATTTGCCAGAGAGAGCAGTAGCAGGGGGTATGGCAGGCAGAGCGAGAAGCAGGCTCCCTGTAGGGAGCCCCCCGTGGGACTCCATCCCATGACCCTGGGTTCATAACCTAAGCTGAAGGTGGATGTTTAACTGACTGAGCCACCCATGTGTCCATCTTTGTTTTGTTTATTGTATCCTGAGTGCCTGGCACATAGTTGGCACTCAGTGATTACTTGAATGATCAGGAAGCTGTCTTTCTTTGTAGCAAGCCTACATTCTTAACATTTGTGATAAAAAAAATGACCATGCTGGGGTGCCTGGTTGGCTCAGTCGTTAAGCGTCTGCCTTCAGCTCAGGTCATGATTCCGGGGTCCGGGGATTAAGCCCTGTCTCAGGGTCCCTGCTTGGCAGAAAGCTTGCTTCTCCTTCTCCCACTCCCCCTGCTTGTGTTCCTGCTCTTGCTGTCTCTCTGACAAATAAATAAATAAAATCTTAAAAAAAAAAAAGACCATGAACTTTCTTTGAGGGGAAAGAAAAAAAGACAACTCTAATGGGCTCACTTGGGTCCTAAGTTCTCCCCTATGTAAATCACTGTCAAGGGGTAGGTTGGAATAAAATACTCTGTTTGTTGAGCCTGCACTCAGGTCCACTTCTTTGTGAGTGTGTGTGTGTGTATACATATACATCAGTGTACATATATGTGTGTGTGTGTGTGTGTGCGTGTGTGTGTGTGTGTATGTATATACATACAGCTGTCAGCCCCACCAGTTCCACATGGCTCCTCAAAGGAATATTCCAAGAAGGAAGCCCAATGTGGGGTATAATCCCAGGACCCTGGGACCATGACCATGACCAGACACTTAATGGACTGAGCCACCCAGGCGCCTCTTTTTCTTATTCTTAATGAAAGTATAGTATAGTTCATATATAATGTTCTCTTAGTTTCAGGTATACAACAAAGCAGTTCAACAACTCTATACATCATAAATGCTCTCCACCAGAAGTGTAGTTACTCTCTGTCACCATGCAAATTACTACAATATTATTGACTATATTCTCTATGTAGTACTTTTCATCCCTGTGACTTATCTATTTTATAACTGGGATTTTATGTATTCCATCTGTTTTAGCCATTGTTCCACCCTCTCCCCTCCAGGAACCACCACTTTGTTCTCAGATGTGTTTGAATCTGTTCCTGTTTTTTTCTTTTTTTGTTTGTTTGTTCATTGTTTCTTTCATTGCCACATCTTTGATCTTTATGAGCATAATTCACTGTTTTCTGCAAGTATGCAGTTATATAGCGAGCCCGTGCTTTTATCTTAAAAATTGTGTATTTTGCAATCTAATTTTAAAGATAAATTTAATAAGATTGTGAAATAAAGTTGAAGGCAATGTTACCTTTTGTTGGCCTTGAATGCCCTTAACAACCTGCTGTGTGCCTTTAGGATTATGTTGTCCCTGAGTTGAGAAGTAGAACAATCAGTGATTCTAGTATAGGCTGCAGAGTCCAACTTGGCTCTATCTTCACTTCCTACCGCAAGCCTTGTATTCATATTCATTTGGATATTAGTGTCCTAACTATTACTAGGTCTTCTGAGCTTGTATGTACATTTTGAGATGCTAAATTTTAACAGTGTCTCAGTGGGTGGATCAGGGGAGGAGAGAGGCATGGGGGCAGGAAGAAAATTATTGATACACATAAAACAGCTAGACCTTCATTGCTTAAATTGTGGATTACAAATACTGAGCACATTTGGTGGTCTTTTTTGCAACCTTGTACTGTGGTCCTCAGAGTAATGAAGTTTGCTTCTGTTACTTGGCATTTTATGTTTTACAGATTGTTGTACCTCATTCTGGGAAACATTTTGAAGAGAAGAATCCGCCCAGTGACTTAAGCCACATTAGTTTATTAGAAGATGAGAAACTTACATCACTGACGAGCTTGGAGGATTCTTCTGGTACCGTAAAGTGACTTGTGTTTTCTTAGTCCTTACCTTGCTGCTCCATGTCTTTCTGCTTCTTTGTTTCATAGTTACTATGCCAGCCTTTTGTTTCTATCTTCTCCTTTACTTCCTCCCTATCAGCACTTGCAGGCACTTCCATTGGTAGAATTTTTAAAAACTTGTGCAATATGAAACCTGATATGATTATGTTCACCCTCAGTTTATTATCATTAGGGTACGGAGTATAAAGCAGTTCGTTAAGAAATTGGAGGAACAATGAAATATTTAGCCTCTGCTCTCTGAAAGTTCTGTCAAGTGAGAAAAGAGATGCACAGCTAACCCTCTGATACCTTAAGTATATTTCAACAGTACAAATCGTGCAGGAATCATAGGAGGGTGACAAATTAGTTCTCATTGAGGGAAGTATTTATGAAGCTTTATTAAAAAGGGGATGCCGGTTTTCCTTTTTCATGAAGAGGCCCGTAATAGGCCTTAACATAGATTTGTGAAGAGAACTATATTTCAGGAAGTGGGTCAGCATCTGTAAAGGTGCTATGGTGGGGGCATTTTAGACCATGTTTGGAGAATGACCAGACTTTGTGGTTTTGTGCAGGAAGTTTACAGCACCTGTAGAAGGCTATTTTGGGGAATAAACTCAGACAATTAGGAAGGGACCACATTAATTACAGCTTTGAAGGCCAGGCTGTTGAGCTGAGTGGGATAAATAAAAATTATGAATTCAGGATTCAGAATTTTCCTGCCAAATTTTTAAAATATTTTCAGATTATGGCATTGTAAATAAGGAATCATTGACTGAATTCATACAGATCTTTGTTTTAGTAGACTAGCTTTTTAGAGGTGAAATGCTGAAGTCCAAAGTTAAGAGCATTTTTAAGGCTTTTAATGATTGCAAAATTATCCTCTTGAAAAGGCAGTGACATCTTATAATACCATTACTAGTGACTGAGAGTTCTAGTTCTAGTCCTGGCCTTGCTGGGCTGGATTTTAGAATATTAAAAACCAGGTAGTGTTTTATTTATATACATCTTTTTGGTTTGATGGGAGTTGAATAATTTTTATTCATATCTATTAGTATTCAACTTTGCTATATATATTTTCCTTAGTTGCTTCTTTCTCAAGATCAGATATGTGAGGTTTCACTTTATACTTAATCATTAGTTCACCTGAAATTTATTTTTACTTCTCCTGTGACATGCTTATCTGTCCCTTTTTGATAGTTATCCTTTGGCACACTATTTTCTTTTTTTTCTTCCTGCCTTTTTTTTTTTTAAGATTTTTTAATTTATTATTTTGTCAGGGAGGTACAGCACGTGCACAAGCAGGAGAAGCAGCAGGCAGAGAGGGAGGAAGATGGAGACTCCCTTGGATTGCTTCCATAGTTAGGCTATTCTAAATAATGAGCAGTAAACATAGGGGTGCTGGAAGCCCTTCAAATTAGTGGGGTTTTTTGATTAGGTTAATTAAATTTTATTTTCCCTCATTTTTTAATTAAAAAATTTAAATTTAAACTAAATTAACATGTAGTATATAATTAGCTTCAGAGGTAGAGTTCAGTGATTAATCAGTCTTATATAATACCCAGTGCTCATTATATCATGTGTCCTTTTTTTTTTTTTTTTTAAATAGTTTATTTATTTATTTGACAGAGAGAGAGAGAGAGAGTGATCACAAGTAGGCAGAGAGGCAGGCAGAGAGAGAGAGGGGGAAGCAGGCTTCCAGTTGAGCAGAGAGCCCTATGTGGGGCTCGATCCCAGGACGCTGGGATCATGACCTGAGCGGAAGGCAGAGGCTTAACCCGCTGAGCCACCCAGGCGCCCCTCATGTGTCCTTCTTAATGTGCATCACCCAGTTACCCCGTCCCCCACCACCTTTCCTCCAGCAGCCCTCAATTTGTTTCCTATGATTAGGTCTCTTACAGTTTGTCTCTCTCTCTGATCCCGTCTTGTTTTATTTTTCCCTCCCTTCCACTAAGCTCCTCTGTTTTGTTTCTTAATTTGCATGTATGAGTGAGATCATATGATAATTGTCTTTCTCTGACTTATTTTGCTCAGCATACTACTCTCCAGATCCATCCATGTCTTACAAATGGCAAGATTTCATTTTTTTGATGGGTGACTAGTATTCCATTGTATATAGATACCACATCTTCTTTATCCATTCATCTGTTGATGGACATCTGGGCTTTTTCCATAGTTTGGCTATTGTAGACATTGCTGCTATAAACATTTGGATGCAGGTGCCCCTTTGGACTACATTTGTACCTTTGTGGTAAATACCCAGTACTGCAATTGCTGGGTCTTACGGTAGTTCTATTTTCAACTTTTTGAGGAACCTCTATATTGTTTTCCGGAGTGGCTGCACCAGCTTGCATTCCTACCAATAGTGTAGGAGAGTTCCCCTTTCTACTCATCCTCGCCAACATCTGTCATTTCCAGACTTCTTAATTTTAGCCATTCTCACTGGTATGAGGTGGTATCTCATTGTGATTTTAGTTGTATTTCCCTGATGCCAGGTGATATGGAGCATTTTTTCATGTGTCTATTGGCCATTTGTATGTTCTCTTTGGAGAAATGTCTGTTCATGTCTTTTGCCCATTTTTTGATTGGATTATTTGGTTTATTGGTGTTGAATTTGATAAGTTCTTTTTAGATATTGAATACTAGCCATTTATCAGATAAGTCATTTGCAAATATCTTCTCCCATTCTGTCGGTTGTCTTTTGCTTTTGTTGACTGTTTCCTTTGCTTTGCAAAAGTTTTCTATCTTGATGAAGTCTCAATAGTTCATTTTTACTCTTGCTTCCCTTGCTTTTGGAGACGTGTCTAGCAAGAAGTTGCTGGGGCCAAGGTTGAAGAGGTTGCTGCTGGTGTTCTCAAGGATTTTAATGGGTTCCTGTCTCAAGTTTAGCTCTTTCACCCATTTTGAGTCTGTTTTTGTGTCTGGTGAAAGGAAATGGTCCACTGTCATAATTCTTCATGTGGCTGTCCAATTTTTCCAACACCATTTGTTGAAGAGACTCTTTTTTCCATTGGTATTCTTTCCTGCTTGTCAAAGATTATTGACCATAGAGTTGGGTTCTCTATTCTGTTCCATTGATCTAGGTGTCATTTTTGTGCCAGTATCATACTGTCTTGATGATTACAGCTTTGTAATAGAACTTGAAGTCCGGAATTGTGATGCTGCTAGCTTTGGTTCTCTCTTTCAACATTCCTGTGGCTATTCGTGGTCTTTCCTGGCTCCATACTAATTTTAGGATTGTTTATTCCAGCGCTTGGAAAAAGTTAATGGTATGTTGATAGGGATTGCATTGAATGTATATATTGCCCTAGGTAGCATAGACATTTTAACTATTCTTCCAATCTATGAGTATGGAACGTTTTTCCATTTCTTTGTGTCTTTCTCAATTTCTTTCATAAGTGTTCTATACTTTTTTGAGTACAGTTCATTTCCCTCTTTGGTTAGAATTATTCCTAGGTATCGTATGGTTGTTGGTGCAATTATAAATGGGATTGACTCATTTTTTTTTTCTTCTGTTTCATTGTTAGTGTATAGAAATGCAGCTGATTTCTGTGCATCGATCTTATATCCTGCTACTTTGTTGAATTCCTGTAGGAGTTCTAACAATTTTGGAGTGGAGTCTTTTGTATACTCCACATAGAGTGTCATGTCATTTGCAAAAGTGAGAGTTTGACTTCTTCGCCAATTCAGATTCCTTTTATTTTTTATTTTTTTAATTGTCTCATTGTTGAGGCTAGGACGTCTAGTACTATGTCTAACAACAGTGGTGATAGTGGACATCCTTGCTGTGTTCCTGACCTTAGAAGAAAAGCTCTCAGGTGTTCCCCATTGGGAACGATATTTGCTGTGGGCTTTTCATATATGGCTTTTATGATATTGAGGTATGTTCTCTTTATCACTACACTTTGAAGACTTTTGATCAAGAAAGGATGCTGTATTTGTCAGATGCTTTTTCTGCATCTGTTGAGAGGATGATACAGTTCTTGTCCTTTCTTTGATTAATGTAGTGTATCACATTGATTTGTGGATGTTGAGCCACCCTTGCAGCCCAGGAATAAGTCCCACTTTGTCATGGTGTACTGTTGGATCCTGTTGGCTAATATCTTGGTGAGATTTTTTGCATCTGTGTTCATCAAGGATCCTGGTCTGTAATTCTCCTTTACAGTAGGGTCTTTGTCTGGTTTTGGGATCAAGGTAATGGCTGGCCTCATAAAATGAGTTTGGAAGTTTTTCTTCCATTCCTATTTTTTGAAACAGCCTCAGAAGAATAGGTATTAATTCTTCTTTAAATGTTATGGTAGAATTCTCCTGGGAAGCCATCTGGCACTGGACTCTTGTTTGTTGGGAGGTTTTTGATTACTGTTTCCACTTCTTTCCCAGTTTGAGTCTGTTCAGGTGTCTGTTTCTTCGTGATTCAGTTTTGGTAGTTCATGCGTTCTGGGAATGCATCCATTTCTTCCAGATTGTCTAATTTGTTGGCATATAGCTGCTCATAATATGTTCTTATAATTGTTTGTATTTCTTGGTTGTTAGTTTTGGTCTCTCCTCTTTTAATTGTGATTTTATTTATTTGGGTCCTTTCTCTTTTCTTTTTGATAAGTCTGGCCAGGGGTTTATCAATCTTATTAATTCTTTCAAAGAACCAGCTCCTGGTTTTATTAATCTATTCTACTGTTCTTTTGGTTCTATTTCATTGATTTCTGCTCTGATCTTTATTATTTCTCTTCTCCTGCTGGATTTAGGCTTTATTTGCTCTTCTTCCTCCAGTCCTTTAGGTGTAGGGTTAGGTTGTGTATTTGAGGCCTTTCTTGTTTCTTGAGAAAGGCTTATATTGCTATGTCTTTCCCTCTTAGGACTGCCTTTGCCGTATCCCAAAGGTTTTGAACAATTTTGTTGTCATTTTCATTTGCTTCCATGAATTCTTTTAATTGTTCTCTTATTTTCTGGTTGACTCATTTAGTCTTTAGTAGGATGCTCTTTAACCTTCATGTATTTGAGTTCTTTCCAACTTTCCTCTTGTGATCTAGTTCCAGTTTCAAAGCATTGTGGTCCAAAATATGCATAAATTGATCCCAGTATTTTGGTACTGGTTGAGACCTGATTTGTGACCTAGGATGTGATCTTTTCTGAAGAATATACCATGTGCACTCGAGAAGAATGTGTATTCTGTTTCTTTGGGATGGAATATCTGAATATATCTGTGAAGTCCATGTGGTGGAATGTGTCATTCAAAGCCCTCATTTCCTTACTGATATTTTGCTTAGGTGATCTGTCCATTGCAGTGAGTGGAGTGTTAAAGTCCCCTACTATTATTATATCATTGCCAGTGTGTTTCTTTGATTTTGTTATTAATTGGCTTATGTAATTGGCTGCTCCCATGTTATGGGCATAAATATTTACAATTGTTAAATCTTCTTTTTGGACAGATCCTTTAAGTATGATATACTGTCCATCCTCATCTCTTATTACAGTCTTTGATTTAAAATCTATTTTGTGTAATGTAAGAATTGCCACCCCAGCTTTGTTTTGGTGTCCATTAGCATGATAAATGGTTTTCCATCACCTCACTTTAAATCTGGAGGTGTATTTGGGTCTAAAATGAGTCTCTTGTGAGCGGCATATCACTGGGTCTTCCTTTTTTTATCCAGTCTGATACACTGTGTCTTTTGATTGGGGTGTTAAGCCCATTTACATTCAGAGAAAGATATGAATTTACTTCTATTGTATTACCTGTAAGGTCATTGTTTTTGTATATTGTCTCTGTTCCTTTCTGTTCTGTGTTACTTTTGGGCTCTCTATGCTTACAGGATGCCCTTTATTATTTCTTGCAGGGCTGATTTAGTGATCACAAATTCTTTTAGTTTCTTTTTGTCCTGGAAACTCTTATCTCTACTCCCATTCTTAATGATAGTCTTGCTGGATAAAGTATTCTTGGCTGCATATTTTTCTCATTTAGCACCCTGAATGTATCATGCCAGTCCTTTCTGGCCTGCCAGGTCTCTGTGGATGGGTCTGCTGCTAGCTTTATGTGTCTACCCTTGTAGGTTAGAGACCTTTTGTCCTGAGCTGCTTTCAGGATTTTCTCTATCCGTGAAATTTGCAAGCTTCACTATTAGATGTCTGGGTGTTGACCTGTTTTTATAGGTTTTGAGGGGGATTCTCTGTGCCTCCTGGCCTTGAATGCCCATTTCCCTCCATAGATTAAAGACGTTCTCAGCTGTAATTTGCCCTAATATACCTTCTGCTCATCTCTCTTTTTCTTGTAGCATCCCAATTATTCTAATAATGTTTTGCTTTATAGGATTACTAATCACTTAAATTCTCCCCTCATGATCCAGTAGTTCTTTCTCTCTCTTTTTTTTAGGTTCTTTATCCTTCACCATTTTGTTTTCTATATCACTAATACTTGCTTCTGCATCATTTATCCTAGCAGGTTGAGCCTCCATTTTTTTTTTTTTTAATTGTATCTTAGAATAACTTTTTGATCTTGACTTGATTAGATTTTAGTTTATTTCTCCAGAAAGGGATTCTCTAGTGTCTTCTCTCTTTTCTTTAAGACCAGCTGATATATTTATAATCATTTTTCTGGACACTAGTTCTGACATCTTTCTTATGTCCATACTGATTAGGTCTCTAACAGTCAGTACTATCTCTTGTTTTCTTTTTTGAGGTGAGTTTTTCCATTTTGTCTTTCTTTTTTTAAGATGGATTTTTTTTTTTTTTTTTTTTAAGATTTTCTTTATTTGTCAGAGAGCAAGAGAGAGCACAAGCTGGGGAGAAGCAGGCTCTCCATGGTGCAGGAAGCCCAATGCAGGACTCAATCCCAGGACCCTGGGATTATGACCTGAGCTGAATGTAACTGCTTAACCCACTGAACCACCCAGGTGCCCATTTTGTAGTATTTTTATCTGATTTTGGTATCAGGGTAATGATAGAATGAATTTGGAAGCTTTCTTTCCTCTTTTAGTTTTTGGAAGAGTTTGAGAAGAAGAGATACTAACTTTCTATTAAATGTTTGGTAGAATTCGCCTGTGAAGCCATCTGGTGCTAGACTTTGGTTGGGTGTTTTTGATTACTGATTTAATTTCTTTGCTGGTAATCAGTCAGTTTTCCTATTTTTTTTCCTGATTCACTTTTGGGATTTTATATGTTTCTATGAATTCATCTATTTCTTCTAGGTTGTCCCAATTTGTTGGTATGTAACTTTTTTGTAATATTTTCTTAAAATCCTTTGTATTTCTTTGGTGTCAGTTGTTATTTCTTTTCTTTCATTCCTGATTTTGTTTGCCTTCTCTCTTTTAAATGAATACTGCTAAAAATCTGTCACTTTTGTTGATCTTTTCAAATAACCAGCTTCTGGGTTTATTGATCTCTTCTATTGTTTTTTAATTTTTATTTCATTTATTTCTACTCCAATCTTTATTATTTCCTTCTTTCTACTGGTTTTGGGTTTTGTTTGTTCTTTTTCTAGCTCCTTTATTTGTAAGGTTAGATTGTTTATTTGAGATTTTTCTTGGCTTCTTGAGTTAGGTCTTTATTGTTATAAATGTCCCTCTTAGAACAGCTTTTGCTGCATCCGAAAGATTTTGGACTGTTGTATTTTCATTTTCATTTGTCTACATATTTCCTCTTTGATTTCTTGGTTGACCCACTTATTCCTTAGTATCATGTTATTTAACTTCCATGTATTTGTGTTCTTTCCAGATGGTTTCTTCTGTTTGATTTGTGGTTCCATAGTGTTGTGGTAAGAAAGATGCATGGTATGACTTCAGTGTTTTTGAATTTGTTGAGGCATGTTTTGTGATCTAATACGTAATCTATTCTGGAGAATATTTCTTGTGCACTTGTGAAGTATCTGTTTTAGGATGGAATATTCTGAATATATCTATTAGATCCATCTGGTTCAGTGTGTCATTCAAAGTCACTGTTTCTCTGTTGATTTTCTGTTTAGATGATCTGTCCATTGCTGTAAATGGGGTGTTAAAGCTCTTTATTATTACTATGTCACTGTTGATTACATTTTGCATATTTGTTATCAGTTGCTTAATGTATTTTGGTGCTCCCATGGTGGGTGCATGTATATTTATAATTGTTATATCTTGTTGGATTGTCCCCTTATGTTTATATAGTGTCCTTTGTCTCTTGTTACCTTCTTTGTTTTATAGTCTGTTTTGTCTACTACCCTGGCATTCTTTTCACTTCCTTTTGCGTAATAAATGCTTCTTCCCTTCAATTTCAGTGTGCATGTTTCTTTAGGTCTGAAATGATTCTCTCTCTCTCTCTCTCTTTTTTTAAAGATTTTATTTATTTATTTGATAGAGACAGAGAAGGAATGCAAACAGGGGGAGTGGGAGAGGGAGAAGAAGCAGGCTTCCTGCTCAGCAGGGAGCCTAATGCTGGGTTTGATCCTAGGACCCTGAGATCATGACCTGAGCCGAAGGCAGATGCTTCATGACTGAGCGACCCAGCACCCCTGAAATGAGTCTCTTACAGGGAGCTTATAGATGGGTCTTGCTTTTTCATCTGCTCCGTCACCATGTATCTTTTTTTTTTTTTTTAAAGATTTTATTTATTTATTTAACAGAGAGAGATCACGAGTAGGCGGAGAGGCAGGCAGAGAGAAGGGGAAGCAGGCTCCCTGCTGAGCAGAGAGCCCGATGCGGGACTCGATCCCAAGACACTGGGATCATGACCTGACCTGAAGACAGAGGCTTAACCCACTGAGTGACCCAGGTGCCCCAACTTTTGATGGAAGTGTTTAGTCCATTTACATTCAGAGTAATGATTGATAAGTATGTACTTATCAATACTTATAAGTACTTACTGCCATTTTGTTATTTGTTTTATGTCTGTATATATAGTTCTCTGTTTCTTCTTTTGCTCTCTTCTCTCAGGGTTTGGTGGCATTCTTTAGTGATGTACTTGGATTCCTTTCTCTTTATTATTTCCTTATCTATTACTGATTTTTGATTTGTGGTGATTATTAGATTTGTATATAACAGCTTCTGCATATGGCAGCCTATTAATTTGATGATCGCTTGAGTTTCAACCCATTCTTTACTTCTCTCCCCTCCACATTTTAGGTATATGTGTATGTTTTAGGTATATGTCATGCTTTACATCCTTTTATTTTGTGAATGTGTAGACTAATTCTTGTACTTATTTTTACTGCTTTGTGCTTCCTACTTTTCATACTCCTACTTAAGGTCTTTCCAGTAAAGAGTGCCTTTTAACATTTCTTATAGGGCTGGTTTAGTGGTCTTGAATCCCTTTAAGTTTTGTTTGTGGGGGAAACTCTTTAACTTTCTCTTTATTCTGAATTATAGCCTTGCTGTATAGGGTATTGGCTGCATGTTTTTTCGTTTCAGCCCATTGAATATATCATGCTGGTCCCTCTGGCATGCAGAAGAATTCTGCTGAAAAATCCTCTGATAGCTTTATGTGGATTCCTTTGCATGCAGCTGTTTTCTTTTCTCTTGCTGCTTTTATTTATTTTTATTTTTATCTATTTAAGGCATGGAGTCCAACATGGGGCTTAAACTCATGACCCTGAGATCAAGACCTGAGCTGAGATCAAGAGTTGGATACTTAACTGACTGAGCCACCCAGGCACCCCAACTCTCTTATGCTTTTAGAATTCTCTCTTTATCTCTATTTTTTGCCATTTTAATTGTTATGTATCTTGTTGTGGACCTCCTTGGGTTGATTTTGTTGAGGGCTCTCTGTGCCTTCCAGGTCTGGATTTGGTGTTTCCTTCCCCAGATTCAGGATGTTTTCAGCTCGTGTCTTCAAATAAATTTCTACTCCCTTTTCTCCTTCTGGGATCCCTATATTGTGAATGTTCTTAAATTTGGTGATATCGTTAAGTTACCTAAGTCTATTTTCACTTTTTTTATTATTTTTTCTCTCTTATGTTCTTCTTGATTATTTTTCGTTATTCTGTCTTCCAGGTTGCTAATCCATTCCTCTGCTTTATCTCATCTATTTATTCCATCTGTTTATTCCATGTATTTTAATTGTACTTATTATATTGTTGAACTTTGGTTGTTTTTTGTTTTCTATTTCCTTGTTAAGGGTTTTACTGATGTCCTCTAGTCTTTTTTTTAGTTAGTGCCTATCTTTATGACGATAACTTTAAATTCTCTATAGGAATATTACTTATCTTAGGTCTGTTGCTTTGATTTTTGTTCTGTTCTTTCATTTGGGACATTTTCCTCTTATTTTGTCCAACTCTCTCTGTCTGTTTCTATGTGGTTTGACAGCTGCATCTCCTGTTCTTGAAAGTGGCAGCCTTATGACAGAGAGGTCCTGTAGTGCCCTCCAGTGCAGTTTCCCCTGTTTACCAGAGCCTGGTGCTTAAGGGCTGTCTCTTGTGTGTGTTTGTGGCTGAGCTGAGCCCCTTTTGCTTTCAGTGCA